>NW_027498974.1:0-120424 GCF_021521415.1 Bidens hawaiensis
CCTATTCACAAAGACGTATGTGCTGCTCGACAAACCTTTATTTCTTCATCAACCCCGAGAGCTTAGTATGACACCTTGTCTAAACACTTGTTAAACAACAACTTGTTCGTGCACTGAATTGTACACTTGTCACTATGAAATTATGTCATCCTGCTAATAGTCCAGTCTATGTGACTTATCTTTTGGTCAACGAATGATTGGCGTTGAAAATGTGGAGGTTAGTGAAATTCTAAATTCGTATTACGCTAGTTGAAGTTTGATTTTGTTCAAGTCAAACAAGGTTTGATGGATTTTATTCACTCAACAAATATTTCAATGATATCCTTGAAAAATTCAACATGGCTGACTCGCCGAGTAGCACTCTTTCCCGATAAATCATGAATTGGTCCTGATCCCACCGGGAGAAAGTAATGAAATGCTCTAAACCGTTCTATGATTGGTTCCCACATGTATCTTACTGCTTCTAGGACAGACATCATGTATCCAACATGTCTTTATGCTCGATATCAATCCAGACAAAGGTCTATCACCTATCGTGGTGAAGCGGATATTTTGGTATCTTAAGAGAATCCAGGGTCGTTTTTTGGTATCCTCGATGTATTTGAGTTGAGAGCATTTTCTAATTCTGATTATGAAGCTGCAAGCTGAATGCCAAATCTACCACCCGCCAGCTGTCAATTTTTGGAAGCAGTTGTGAGATGACAATGTAAGAACAGACGACTGTGTCACTATCCTCAGTGAAGCCGAATATGTAGCTGCTTCTAGCTGTTGTTCCAGGTTTTGTGGATACAACAACAAATGCGCAACTACGTTTGAATTTTCTTACAGCTCCTATTTTATAGATAAACTCTGCTATTTCCATAACTAAAAACCCGGTGAGTCACTCGAAAACTAAACATATTGACATATGGTATCACTTCATTCATGACTGTTATAAGAAGAAGTTGATTACTGTAGACAAAATTCACACTGATGAACAAAAGGCTGATATTTTTACTAAAGTTTTTGATAAAACAGATTTTGTATTTGTTGCGGCTTAACGGTATTAAGACTATGGGCAGTGGGAAAGTGAGTGATACCGAGGTTATGGATTCCGATCTTTGAGTAACCGTTCACCTAGTCAAATTTCTTTGTAAATATTTTCTTTAAATGGTTTTTGATTTTAAGGGGAGAAATGGGTTTGGAAAAATACAAAAAGATTGTGATTTCAGTTTGTATAGAGAAAAACCAAAAATTTCAAAAATTCTTAAGACATTTCGTTAAAATTATGTCAGTTACTCTAATTTAAAGGACATATACATGTATATGTTTGGCCTGATATTTGGGATAGTCATTTACCTGAAATGGAAAGTAACTAGGGCGTTTGGTGTTTGGGGAAAATTCAAAAATATTTTTCACAAGATTTAGGTCCCTTGACTTTATTTTCAAAATGTGAAAAATACAAAAACTATAGAAAATTGCTCCTCAAAAGCGAGTTTTGAAGCATAAAAGGAAAATGATAGTACATTGATTGTCTTGTTCCAAATCCGATAAATTGAAGAATTAAAGTCTATTGCTTAATGATCGGTGTATGGGTAGGCTTTTGAACAAACAAGTAAGGTAATAAGTGATATAAACATAAATGCCATGTTGAAAGATTCCAAGATGGTTAGTGTTCTAGCAAAAGTCTTGGTAATGAAGACAAAAATATAATAGTCTGTCATACTCAAGCCTTATGTTTTAGTAGATCACAAAAATAAAGTGTTAATAAAGTGTTTTAAGCACGGCCTACATTTCAATGGTGTATGGTTTTATGCTTAAATCCTGTATTGATGGATGCATTAGATTTCTAGAGCCATGAGTTCTTTATGCGGTTTTCATCTGGGTATTCAAATGAATACTTTAAATACTGCTCAAGCGAGCGAACCCTTGATAAGTCTTAAAACTTGATCACAATGTACAAATGTACATAATTCACTAATGACTTGATCTAAAATGTTAGTCATACATTGTTCCTCCCTTGTGCGCGTCTTAATACCAGTAAGAAACAACGCCCAAGGGATACAATGTCTACAAGCCTAAAGATGAAATCGTGCATAATCATCCTCAGCAAAGAAAGCTTGGTGTATTGCTTGATAACGGGGGTATGCCTTGTTGTGAATAATTGTTGCTATGACTGTCAAAGTAAAGTTAAAATGTTTAGATTGACTGCTGTTCTAAGGTTTAAGTCATTTTGGTTGACATGGTAAAAGTCAAAATAAGCCTGAATCAAGATTAGAAACTGATCATGATCTGATATTATGTGCTTAAGTGAACCTTAATCATATCACTGATGTCTCTGTATCTTTTGTTACAAAAGTTTAAGCAGACAACAATATCAATAACCAGCTTAACATCAGACATAATAAAACTAAAATCTATGATGGAAGAACGGATTGATTAATATGATTCCTTGCTCAACTCGCAAAAATATGTGTTTGTTATTAGTTTGATATATTTTTGTGTTGTTTACATCTTTTCGTTAATAAAACAAAAATTTTGTATTTCTGATTTATTTTCGATTTTGGTGATGGTGATTTGGGTCTGGATATCCAAGAATCGGAATCGATAGACTGTTTTGACAAAATTATTCACAATTTGGGATTTAACTGTTTTACTGAATTGATCGAGGTCATTAACTTGGACTTGATTAAGTTCGAATTTTGTGATATTGGTTGTTTAAAAATCCAAAATACAAATTGTTCAAAATGTTCAAAAGGATTCATCAAGGTCATTAGTTTGAACTTGATTAGGATCGTATGTTTGAAAGTTGGATTCTTAATTGATTTAAAAATTACGCGTATAAGTAATTAACTTATATGCGGTATAGTCTTGGCTTATACGCGTATAAGTCAGGCTTATACGGCGTATAAGTCAATTGACTTATACGGGCGTATAAGGTTCCTGTATATAAGAGGTTATACGCTAGAGGTCATTATTGTTCAAAGTTATCTGCTATCTGTGGACATACATGCGGTTCATTTGTCTGCGTATATCTTGTCTGTTCATCCAATATATTTGATTTTTGATTTCTTGTGGTCGATTTATTCACTGCAAATGATCTTCAAGGTATTAATCTGTTCTTGATTGTCAGATCTGTTGAAGTGTTTAACGATTAATATTACTTGTTACTGTCTGGATCTAATTGAACCTGTTTTTGATCTTTAATCATAGGGGTTATGTTCATTAATGCATTCTGATGGTATTCTGAACATGTTGAATCCAATGTTCATGAGTTTGGTTGATTAATTTGTTCAGATTGTGTTTGACCTAGTTGTGCACACATAAGGTTTAGACCTTATACGGCGTATAAGTTTTACTAACCTTATACAGATTTATGTGCCATATACGTGATCTGGACTTATATGTTGATACATTATACGGTTGTTGGACCTTATACAGATGATGGATCTTATACGTTTTGTATGTCCTTATACGGTCGTTTTGAACTTATACGTGATAACACTTGCGTGATGCATACACTTGAAAATTTCTATAAAACTTACAAACATGTTATTTATTTGCTTGTATGTGCATATGGTGAAAATTAAAGATTTTGATGCTAATCGTAACATCTGTGCGTTTCTTGATGGGTCCGATGACAAATTGGAACCATTTCGATTCATATTACCATTCTTTGAGAGGTCAAGGATCTTTAAAGCGATCACTCGGACATCTGTGATAATTAAAGAGGTGATTACTGAATTTTGGAATAATGCAAAGCTTGAAGAGGAGGATGTATAAAGTCTGTGGTAAAAAAGAAGGTGATTATTGTTTTTGAGCAAGTTTTAGAGATGTTTTGGAACTTGGTGACGAATCTACCGATCCTACGTCGTTGGATGAACGAATGGTGAAGGGTTGTTTTGATGAGGATGGGGTATAAGAACAGTTTGGACAGAAGTTTCTTGAAAACTGGGTTATCAATACCTTAAGTTCTTGTACACGTGATAGTGCATTCTTTTGGGCACAAAAAGGGTGATTATGACGAAATTCTGGATTATCATATGTGCATGATGACAGCTTTGAGCTTAAACTTGAAATACAACTTTTCTAAAGTTATATTTGAGCATATGAAGCTGTATTTGATAACAAATGGCTGATGTATCCAGGTTTATTCAGCTGATTATAGATCATCAATTTCCTGATATTGTTAAGACATGTGAGGAGATAAAGTTAGCTCATATGTCTATTACTGGGTGTGCTAAGCTAAAGTATTACATGAATAAATATGAAAATCAAATTTCTATGTCCGAGCTTTGTTTGGACATTTACTAAATCCTAATTATGTTGCTCCATCGAATAATCAGTGGAAAAAAGAGATTGTGATTCTGATTGGGAGTATGAGAATATAAGGATGCAAAGTTATGTTCCTTTGGGTGATAAGTGGTTTGTTAAAGCTAAAAATGATGAGCTGGAGGTCTCAAAAGGTGAAAAGAAAACGTAAGTGTGTTGTTGAGAATGAAGTTGTTACACCTCCTGCTACTGTTCCAGATCTGATTATTGATCAAGAACAACCTATTGTTGATGATGAAGTTGTTGATGATGAACAGACAGAATCTGCTAATGAGGTTCCAAAGAATGTTTTAGCTGATCCTCGAGCTATGCATGATTTTTGTAAGAAATGTAGATCAAAGAAAAAGTCTGATGATGACGATGCAACATATTTCCTGAAGCAAGACAACCTAAGAAGAAAATAATTAAGCATTGGGTGAAAAGATTAGTGATTGATAGATGTTTTGTTGATGAACCTGATAATGAAGTCGATATCCAGAGGTGGCCAAGCACCTGAGGCTGATAAAATACACGAGTTTGAAGTAAACTTAGATGATTCAATTGATCATTTGTTGAAGACACCTACACCCAAAAAGTTACACCTAAGGTTGATGAGTTTGTTCATCTGGAAACACCAAAAGCTAATCCTAAAGTTTCTGAAAAATCTGATCCTAACTTTTCTCAGCAATCCTTTTCTGATGTTTTTCTGCAAATTGATTGTCCTTAAAAAGAAGAGGTTGAGTCATTGAAAGAAAAATTTGCAAGTCAAGAAGTGAAGATAACTAGTTCTATTGATGAAATGATCGCTTACGAGCTGAATGATTAAATTAAAAAGAGGTTGGATTAAAGTGAGCGTAAAAGGAAATTATCTGATGACTAGCTTGTTGAACAATTGAAATATTTTGTTATCATTGAGAAGAAATTGGGAATTCGTTTGAACTCCGAGGTGGATAGAGCTAAAGCTTGTAACATAGTGGCTGATAGAGTATACAATGGAGATATTGTGTAGCTGAAGCATCGTTTCGTGTGATTATGATTTGGATAAATCTGCTGATGAAGGCAAGTTTAAAGTCGAAGAACCTATTATTGTTGATGATGTGATTAAGACTTCTGTGCAAGCTGGTGATTCTAGGTATGTTGAATCGATTGATCCTATTCAAGATGATGAGATAAAAGCAGTTGAGGAAGAAGATAAAGAAGATGAGGAGATGTTAGATTTTGGTGGTGATACTGATAATGATGATTTTTATACTTAGATGATGATGATACACCACAAGTGGTGCTGGTGCGTGTCACACCCCATATCATGGCCTAGGTGTATGACACATATGTTGGTACCACATTTGTAAATAAATCAGCGTTACGGTTTAATAGTGGAAGTCTTAAAAACTTGTGGATTTAATTATAATAATTACATACAAAAGACGGGATTTTAAAGTTTCCCATCTAATGTTAAAATATTACTTGCTTATGTTTACAAAACCACCATTCATTTTATAATAAGTTAAACAAAAAAATCTGAGCCATCAGATATCTTGAGCACTTCGTTACTCCAAACCCTAACCTTGATCACCTGCAAATGTTAAGAAAATACGTCAGCAACGAATGCTGGTGAATATGCTGACTCTAGACGACTAGCTTCTACCGCTAGCGCTTGGACTTGGAAGCAAGCTAAAGCTACCTTGAATCAAATCAATCAATGGAGGAACAAGACGAGATCTTTTAAGAGAATGATTTATTCGAGAAAAAATCAAGAACCAACTATATGCTTAACACAAACTTTCTGGTCCTCCCTCTAGCACACGGGGCAACTAAAGAGGTAGCGAGACTGACAGCAATTGCAGGAATAGGTTTACTTCCAAAAAGAGCTGCGCTGACAGGCGTATTTGAAAATGTGTTTCAGAGAAGGGATTCACGGGCAGTGAAGGCAACCAAGAAGCGAGCCTATCAGAAAAAAGTGCTAGTTGTAGCTTCCTTATCAGAGAGCTATCTCCTACAGGGAGTCATACTAACTAGCTCTCCCGTAGGTGCGAGAAAAGGTCCCATCCTTCAATATCATGATTGGGTCGACCAGGCCAGATCCTGAGGCAAGGAAAGCGCAAAATTGGACTGCCTTTTTGTAGACTTCTTCTGTCCTGACCAGCTCTGAGCTTCCTGGAAATGGGTATTAAACAAAGGACATAGTCGGATAGGTAAAACCTCTTTTTCAACGATAGATAGGGGTCAGGTTTGTTTGGCATCTATGCCCCCTGCCCTCCAAACAGTATGGGAGCCTTTCAGCTCGTACTGCTCACACTCCTAGATCTTCACGGCACCTCCTCATACAAAGCCGCGCCCCTTTAATATGATGAAGAGGGGCCCCGCCCTCTTTGATTTTCAGTGGAATGAGGGATCAAGAGACAGATAGGGGGAGAATGGCAATCATTGGTTTCCTAAAATATGCTTTTTGCTTACGCTTCTTCGTCAAGCTTTCGAGCAGAATATCCATACCTTTCTTTTAGTAGTGAATGAGATGCTTGACAATAACGCTAAATCCAGACATTTAAGGTGTAACACAATGCCTTAAGTGTGGGAGGGCAGCCTATCCGTATCCCTTCGCATGGTCAGTTGCATTACTTATAACTTCCTTGTTCGTAGACAAAGTGGACTATCCTTTATATGCAGGTAAGATCAGATCGAATGCTCATTCTGGCTTCTCTCCCACTACTCCACCCTATTTTACTTAATTACCCCTCGAGACTACATAGGTCTCGGCCCATCGTGGCTTAGGAATAATCAAGTTAAAATAGTACAATTCATAAACTCAAGTCTCTACACTCGGATCCCCAGCAAACACCGCAGCGTTCGACTAGTTGAGTGCATATACGTATACACAAGGTCATACTCCCCGCAGGCAGCATTATTGGGACCAGGTGTAATAAGCCCATCACATATGTAAGGATCCAGACAAACGTACACGATAGCCTGAGGCTAGTGCTTATACCCTTGTTTATAAATGTTTTAGAGACACTTAGTCTCATGTAACCCTTTTTCATTTAACATGTTGACTCGTTTGAAAACAAGTTTATAAAGTTGGGGCGTATTCACCTTTTCGATTTTGATCGGCTTCAAACAACGTCCGAGGATATTTCCCGTTGCTATCTCGCACCTATAGTACAAGTATAACCTTTTGTTAATCGGATATACAATCTGGCTTAAGACCTTTAGTCTTTTATAATCTTTACCTCGATGAACCTTTAGTTCAAAATCTCTTTTTACTTTATAACCTTTAGTTAAAAAGTAATATTATAAACCTTTAGTTTATTTTATAAAAACCCTACGTTTCTTCTTCTCTAAGAAATGTATTCTTTTCTTTTCTTTATTATTTAAGAATAGTTATTTATTACTTAAATAATATTTTCATAACAAAGAATCACATATAATATAATCACATTGATATATATTTATATATTCATAATTCTACCTTTTCTTTTCTTTGTTATACTTTTTTTTATTTTATCGAGTTATCGAGTATAACCTCGACTTAGGGTTTTAAGCCTTTTATAATATTTTATTATTATTTTATTCGTGTATTATGCCTACCTTTGCTTCGCTTACACAACCCTAAATAATTGAGCAGCACTTCAACACCGTTTCACCTTCGTTGGCACGCAAAACGATGAAAACCAATACCTAACCACTTGTTGGCACGCTTAACGAGGCTAATCGTCATGATATCGGGGGATGGCAATCTCCTTCTTGATTGGTACGTTGGTGGAAAGTGGCACAGATTACGAGGAAAAGGGCACGGAAAACGAGGTAATGATCGAGTTTTGCACGAACTTCAAGATATGATATATAGGACTTAGAGAGATGTTCTAGTGAGAGAGAGATCAGGTTTTGGTGTGTGAAATGGATCAAACCCGGACTTGCGATTTATAGGCAAAATTCAGGGCCCATCGCTATACGCGATGGCCCTTTGGCTAAGCCCGTCGCATATCGCGACGTAGGCTCTCTGAGTCACTGCGTAGACCTGCCACGTGGCAACACGCGGCAGGCGTTGCGCCACATGCCGACACGTTTTTCTATTGCAAATGATACGAGCATGGTTGTTGGATTACCATTCCATACCCAAGTACAATATCAAAACCAGCAAGAGTCATTGGTAAAGGTTGAATGGGTAGGATATAACCAGCTAAAAGTTTTTTCCGTTTTCAAATACTTTGGAGATTTTGACTATTTCGCCGCTAGCAGTCTCGATGCTTAGAGTTTTATTTAATTTTGTTAAAGGTTCGTTTAATAGACTACAAAAGCTATAATCTATAAAACTTAAATTGACACATGAATCAAACAAAACTCTAGCATAGGTGTTGTTGACTGGAAACGTACCGGTGATGGTTTCCGGCATGTCAGCAGTCTTTTTCGTGTCGACTACCACTTCCACCCGCACCACCAGTCACGGGTTTATTCTTGGGACACTCGAAGCTTAGATGCCTCATCTCCTTGCAGTTGTAACAAGTCATTTTTTTCTTCCAGCAATCGGCCGTCGTGGCCAGGTCTTTGACATGATTCATAGACAGTTGGTGAAGAAGATGAAACGTGTCGGCATTGCCCTCGGTGGCGCTTTCTATAGATCTTGCAAAACGTAGCGTTTGAGTTAAATCCAGTTCGGCTTTGATTGGCACCCTTTCCTTTGAAGTGGGCGCTTCCACCTATTCTTCCTTGATTGTTGGTTGTTGACACCTTCTCTCTTCCTCTTTGTTGCAGACAAGGCCACCCATAGATAACCAACCAATTCCATCGCAGAGTCGACCATTTGAGGAAGATGAGACCTCACCATGTCGCGTATTTCCCGTGAAAATCCCCATATATCGAGTGAATTTGTTGGACTAAGGGTTAACCAGCTGGGAAACAAGGCGACATTACTCATGGAAATTCGTATTATACTCACGGAGATTTGTCCATACGACCTTGTGGTGTAAAAATGTTGTTTGAATTCGGTCAGTGTCATGCATAGGACAAAATTTTGCCATCAACATTGCTTTGAATTCTTCCTAAGAAAGATTGTATAGTACATGACGTCCCTTGCTTAATATCAAAGTGTTCTACCATTCCAACGCTTCACCTTTAAACATTTGCCAGGAGTATTGAATCTTCTCTTGATTAGAACCCTTGCTTATGATAACATTCGATTCCATCTCCTCGAGCCATCTAACAGTCGTGATAGCTCCGTTGTCTCCATGAAACTCTTTCGGCCCAAAATACTTAAATTCTTTAAACGAGCATCCTCCCATATTCAATTTCTTAAACTCTTGACGAATTCCATCATCGGCATTTGACTCGTGAACACTGTCCTCAACATGGGATGGTTTCAGACGGGATTTAACGGATTTACGGGAGAGTTCAACGGATTGAGAATGCTTAGATTGTTTGGATTGTGATCTAGCTTCTGATTCAGCCCTAATGGCTTCTTTTATCATTCTTTAAATTTGATTCATATATTTATCAGGAATTTGTTCGTCTTGTTCTTTCTCGGGGTCTTTCCCCTTTTCTTTTAGATTATCTGCTTCTTTTCGAGCTTTCTCAATATTTATACTTTTACGAGACATTTTATCTTTTCAATTTTTCTTTTTTTGTCTGAAATTTTAACAAAATTTCTTTTATCAATTATATATGTTATTTTATTTATTCAACATATGTATATATCATATATGATATATACATAGATTGTTACACCACATACACATACATATACATCCATACTTGATGTATATTTATTCTTATCCATACAATCATACAACACAAAAAAAATTTACATTAACACACAAACTTTCTCCCCATCTCTCCTCTTCAATCTTTCATAAACTTCTTCACCACCTTAGTCAATTTGTTACATTTCCGAAGAAGCTTGTCTCCTATCTCCTTCTTTTTCTTCTCATACACAACTATCTTTTTCCTCAAGTGGTCTGTTTCATGCAAGGCTCGGTCCAGGTGCTCTTCCTGCGATTAAGGGTCTCATTGGGATATCCGTATCTTGGCGGAGGGTCGCGATAACCCATCATTACTACATCATAGTGGTTCTTCGGGTCCGGATATGGAGATGCGGTCATATCAGATGAGTAGTTAAATAATGCCTCGACAGCTTCGTTTTGTTGGCGGATTTCATCTGCTTGTTCTTCCTCCGTTGGGATCGTGCCTTGGTAGGGTGGAAAACTTGATGATGACTTGTTTCGGAGTTCTTCAAGATACTGCACATAAGGATCGATAGAGCCATAACTTGGATTCTAGGGAAAGAACGGTTCTTCCACTGGTGTCGATACTTGATTAGGGTTCTCAGGGTACTCCATTTCAGGGTCCTTTTTGGATTCTTCCTCCGGATCCTCTTCTTCCTCAGGTTCCTCTTCATCCATTAGTTGAGCAGTTTCCTTTACTATCGAATGCATGCGGAAACTTTCGTATG
This sequence comes from Bidens hawaiensis, assembly GCF_021521415.1. Taxonomy (NCBI): domain Eukaryota; kingdom Viridiplantae; phylum Streptophyta; class Magnoliopsida; order Asterales; family Asteraceae; genus Bidens; species Bidens hawaiensis. The sequence continues at coordinate 10,730 of NW_027498974.1, forward strand.
GCATCATGAATCTCATCTTGGGATTGCGGGATGGTTCTTCACCATTGTTGGGACGGGAGTCAACAGAGTCAAAGGCATATCTTTCGGTGTGCCATCTACGTTGGTAAAAATGGCATTGCATCCAATCAGATGAGTCGGACAAAGGTTCCTCCTTGATCGGTCGGTTGGAGAGGAATGCATATGATGGACGAGGGTTTGGTGGTAGGTATGTGGAAGCACCAGATGGGTAATATGGTGGAATCTCTGATGGTTGATATGTTGGTAGTTCTGAAGGATGATATGTTGGGACTTAGGAAGGGTGATACATTGGTATACTTGGCAGATGGTAGGTTGAATGCCTTGGGGGTTCACTTCTTGGCATGGATGGACTATCGGATAAGTTTATTGGACAATTCTCCGTTCAGGGGAAATATATCGGCTTAGTGCGATCAATGTATTGCTCTTGGTTGAAGAAAGCTTCATAATAGTCTTCGCTCGTGTTATCTTTGGGTTGAGGTTCGGGGATTCCAGCGTCCTTTGCTTTTCATACATAGCTATCCAACATCTTCATGAAAGACATCTAATATGTTGGGTGGTTTAGAGTGAGGAGGGAAAGAAAAGGTTTACCAGCCTATCTTATCCCTATTTCAAATAAAACAAGTAATGAAACTACTTTTCCTATACTTTGATCGAAGCTTAGGTATTATCTTGTAATACCTAATTCTCTAGAATCGATGGCTCAGATACCAACACTTGTCACACCCCAAATCATGGCCTAGGTGTATGACACATATGTTGGTACCACATTTGTAAATAAATCAGAGTTACGGTTTAATAGCGGAAGTCTTAAAAACTTGTAGATTTAATTATAATATTTATATACAAAAGACGGGATTTAAAAGTTTCCCGTTTAATGTTAAAACGTTACTTGTTTAAGTTTTACAAAACCACCATTCATTTTATAATAAGTTAAACAAAAAGATCTGAGCCATCGGATATCTTGAGCACTTCGTTACTCCAAACCCTAACCTTGATCACTTGCAAAATATTAAGAAAATACGTCAGCAACGAATGCTGGTGAATATCCTTACGCTAAAAATATTTTCTTTTACTTAATTACCTCTCGAGACTACTTAGGTCTCGGCCCATCGTGGATTAGGAATAATAAAGTTAAAACAACACAATTCATACACTCAAGTCTCTACACTCGGATCACCCAGCAAACACCGCAGCGTTCGACTAGTTGAGTGCCTATACGTATACACAAGGTCATACTCCCCGCAGGTAGCGTAATTGAGACTAGGTGTGATATGCCCATAACATATGTAAGGATCCAGACAAACGTACACGATAGCCTGAGGCAAGTGCTTATACCCTTGTTTATAAATGTTTTAGAGACACTTAGTCTCATGTAACCCTTTTTCATTTAACATGTTGACTCGTTTGAAAACAAATTTATAAAGTTGGGGCGTATTCACCTTTTCGATTTTGATCGGCTTCAAACAACGTCCGAGGATATTTCCCGTTGCTATCTCGCACCTATAGTACAAGTATAACCTTTTGTTAATCGGATATACAATCTGGCTTAAGACCTTTAGTCTTTTATAATCTTTACCTCGATGAACCTTTAGTTCAAAATCTCTTTTTACTTTAAAACCTTTAGTTAAAAAGTAATATTATAAACCTTTAGTTTATTTTATAAAAACCCTACGTTTCTTCTTCTCTAAGAATTGTATTCTTTTCTTTTCTTTATTATTTAAGAATAGTTATTTATTACTTAAATAATATTTTCATAACAAAGAATCACATATAATATAATCACATTGATATATATTTATATATTCATAATTCTATCTTTTTTTTTCTTTGTTATACTTTTTTTTATTTTATCGAGTTATCGAGTATAACCTCGACTTAGGGTTTTAAGCCTTTTATAATATTTTATTATTATTTTATTCGTGTATTATGCCTACCTTTGCTTCGCTTACACAACCCTAAATAATTGAGCAGCACCTCAACACCGTTTCACCTTCGTTGGCACGCAAAACGATGAAAACCAATACCTAACCACTTGTTGGCACGCTTAACGAGGCTAATCGTCATGATATCGGGGGGTGGCAATCTCTTTCTTGATTGGTACGTTGGTGGAAAGTGGCACAGATTACGAGGAAACGGGCACGGAAAACGAGGTAATGATCGAGTTTTGCACGAACTTCAAGATATGATATATAGGACTTTGAGAGATGTTCTAGTGAGAGAGAGATCAGGTTTTGGTGTGTGAAATGGATCAAACCCGGACTTGCGATTTATAGGCAAAATTCAGGGCCCATCGCTATACGCGATGGCCCTTTGGCTAAGCCCGTCGCGTATCGCGACGTAGGCTCTCTGAGTCACTGCGTAGACCTGCCACGTGGCGACACACGGCAGGCGTTGCGCCACATGCCGACACGTTTTTCTATTGCAAATGATACGAGCATGGTTGTTGGATAACCATTCCATACCCAAGTACAATATCAAAACCAGCAAGAGTCATTGGTAAAGGTTGAATGGGTAGGATATAACCAGCTAAAAGTTTTTTCCGTTTTCAAATACCTTGGAGATTTTGACTATTTCGCCGCTAGCAGTCTCGACGCTTAGAGTTTTATTTAATTTTGTTAAAGGTTCGTTTAATAGACTACAAAAGCTATAATCTATAAAACTTAAATTGACACATGAATCAAACAAAACTCTAGCATAGGTGTTGTTGACTAGAAATGTACCGGTGATGGTTTCCGGCATGTCAGCAGTCTTTTTCGTGTCGACTACCACTTCCACCCGCACCACCAGTCACGGGTTTATTCTTGGGACACTCGAAGCTTAGATGCCTCATCTCCTTGCAGTTGTAACAAGTCATTTTTTTCTTCCAGCAATCGGCCGTCGTGGCCAGGTCTTTGACATGATTCATAGACAGTTGGTGAAGAAGATGAAACGTGTCGGCATTGCCCTCGGTGGCGCTTTCTATAGATCTTGCAAAACGTAGCGTTTGAGTTAAATCCAGTTCGGCTTTGATTTTCACCCTTTCCTTTGAAGTGGGCGCTTCCACCTATTCTCCCTTGATTGTTGGTTGTTGACACCTTCTCTCATCCTCTTTGTTGCGGACAAGGCCACCCATAGATAACCAACCAATTCCATCGCGGAGTCGACCAATTGAGGAAGATGAGACCTCACCATGTTGCGTATTTCCCGTGAAAATCCCCATATATCGAGTGAATTTGTTGGACTAAGGGTTAACCAGCTGGGAAACAAGGCGACATTACTCATGGAAATTCGTATTATACTCACGGAGATTTGTCCATACGACCTTGTGGTGTAAAAATGTTGTTTGAATTCGATCAGTGTCATGCATAGGACAAAATTTTGCCATCAACATTGCTTTGAATTCTTCCCAAGAAAGATTGTATAGTACATGACGTCCCTTGCTTAATATCAAAGTGTTCTACCATTCCAACGCTTCACCTTTAAACATTTGCCAGGAGTATTGAATCTTCTCTTGATTAGAACCCTTGCTTATGATAACATTCGATTCCATCTCCTCGAGCCATCTAACAGTCGTGATAGCACCGTTGTCTCCATGAAACTCTTTCGGCCCAAAATACTTAAAGTCTTTAAACGAGCATCACCCCATATTCAATTTCTTAATCTCTTGACGAATTCCATCATCGGCATTTGACTCGTGAACATTGTCCTCAACATGGGATGGTTTCAGACGGGATTTAACGGATTTACGGGAGAGTTCAACGGATTGAGAATGCTTAGATTGTTTGGATTGTGATCTAGCTTCTGATTCAGCCCTAATGGCTTCTTTTATCATTCTTTAAATTTGATTCATATATTTATCAGGAATTTGTTCGTCTTGTTCTTTCTCGGGGTCTTTCCCCTTTTCTTTTAGATTATCTGCTTCTTTTCGAGCTTTCTCAATATTATTACTTTTTCGAGACATTTTATCTTTTCAATTTTTCTTTTTTTGTCTGAAATTTTAACAAAATTTCTTTTATCAATTAAATATGTTATTTTATTTATTCAACATATGTATATATCATATATGATATATACATAGATTGTTACATCACATACACATACATATACATCCATACTTGATGTATATTTATTCTTATCCATACAATCACACAACACAAAAAAAATTTACATTAACACACAAACTTTCTCCCCATCTCTCCTCTTCAATCTTTCATAAACTTCTTCACCACCTTAGTCAATTTGTTACATTTCCGAATAAGCTTGTCTCCTATCTCCTTCTTTTTCTTCTCATACACAACTATCTTTTTCCTCAAGTGGTCTGTTTCATGCAAGGCTCGGTCCATGTGCTCTTCCTGCGATTGAGGGTCTCATTGGGATATCCGTATCTTGGCGGAGGGTCGCGATAACCCATCATTACTACATCATAGTGGTTCTTCGGGTCCGGATATGGAGACGCGGTCATATCAGATGAGTAGTTAAATAATGCCTCGACAGCTTCGTTTTGTTGCCGGATTTCATCCGCTTGTTCTTCCTCCGTTGGGATCGTGCCTTGGTAGGGTGGAAAACTTGATGATGACTTGTTTCGGAGTTCTTCAAGATACTGCACATAAGGATCGATAGAGCCATAACTTGGATTCTAGGGAAAGAACGGTTCTTCCACTGGTGTCGATACTTGATTAGGGTTCTCAAGGTACTCCTCTTCAGGGTCCTTTTCGGATTCTTCCTCCGGATCCTCTTCTTCCTCAGGTTCCTCTTCATCCATTAGTTGAGCAGTTTCCTTTACTATCGAATGCATGCGGAAACTTTCGTATGGCATCATGAATCTCATCTTGGGATTGCGGGATGGTTCTTCACCATTGTTGGGACGGGAGTCAACAGAGTCAAAGGCATATCTTTCGGTGTGCCATCTACGTTGGTAAGAATGGCATTGCATCCAATCAGATGAGTCGGACAAAGGTTCCTCCTTGATCGGTCGGTTGGAGAGGAAAGCATATGATGGACGAGGATTTGGTGGTAGGTATGTGGAAGCACCAGATGGGTAATATGGTGGAATCTCTTATGGTTGATATGTTGGTAGTTCTGAAGGATGATATGTTGGGACTTAGGATGGGTGATACATTGGTATACTTGGCAGATGGTAGGTTGAATGCCCTGGGGGTTCACTTCTTGGCATGAATGGACTATCGGATAAGTTTATTGGACAATTCTCCGTTCCGGGGAAATATATCGGCTTAGTGCGATCAATGTATTGCTCTTGGTTGAAGAAAGCTTCATAATAGTCTTCGCTCGTATTATCTTTGGGTAGAGGTTCGGGGATTCCAGCGTCCTTTGCTTTTCATACATAGCTATCCAACATCTTCATGAAAGACATCTAATATGTTGGGTGGTTTAGAGTGAGGAGGGAAAGAAAAGGTTTACCAGCCTATCTTATCCCTATTTCAAATAAAACAAGTAATGAAAATACTTTTCCTATACTTGGATCGAAGCTTAGGTATTATCTTGTAATACCTAATTCTCTAGAATCGATGGCTCAGATACCAACACTTGTCACACCCCAAATCATGGCCTAGGTGTATGACACATATGTTGGTACCACATTTGTAAATAAATCAGAGTTACGGTTTAATAGCGGAAGTCATAAAAACTTGTGGATTTAATTATAATATTTATATACAAAAGACGGGATTTAAAAGTTTCCCGTTTAATGTTAAAACATTACTTGTTTAAGTTTTACAAAACCACCATTCATTTTATAATAAGTTAAACAAAAAGATCTGAGCCATCGGATATCTTGAGCACTTCGTTACTCCAAACCCTAACCTTGATCACTTGCAAAATGTTAAGAAAATACGTCAGCAACGAATGCTGGTGAATATCCTTACGCTAAAAATATTTTCTTTTACTTAATTACCTCTAGAGACTACTTAGGTCTCGGCCCATCGTGGCTTAGGAATAATAAAGTTAAAACAACACAATTCATACACTCAAGTCTCTACACTCGGATCACCCAGCAAACACCGCAGCGTTCGACTAGTTGAGTGCCTATACGTATACACAAGGTCATACTCCCCGCATGTAGCGTAATTGAGACTAGGTGTGATATGCCCATAACATATGTAAGGATCCAGACAAACGTACACGATAGCCTGAGGCAAGTGCTTATACCCTTGTTTATAAATGTTTTAGAGACACTTAGTCTCATGTAAACCTTTTTCATTAACATGTTGACTCGTTTGAAAACAAGTTTATAAAGTTGGGGCGTATTCACCATTTCGATTTGGATCGGCTTCAAACACCGTCTGAGGGTCTTTCCCGTTGCTATCTCGCACCTATAGTACGAGTATAACATTTTGTTAGTCTGGTATACAATCCGGCTTAAGACCTTTAGTCTTTTATAATCTTTACCTCGATGAACCTTTAGTTCAAAATCTCTTTTTACTTTAAAACCTTTAGTTAAAAAGTAATATTATAAACCTTTAGTTTATTTTATAAAAACCCTAATTTTCTTCTTCTCTAAGAAATGCATTCTTTTCTTTTATTTATTATTTAAGAATAGTTATTTATTACTTAAATAATATTTTCATAACAAAGAATCACATATAATATAATCACATTGATATATATTTATATATTCATAATTCTATCTTTTCTTTTCTTTGTTATACTTTTTTTAATTTTATTGAGTTATCGAGTAGAACCTCAACTCAGGGTTTTAAGCCTTTTATAATATTTTTTATTATTTTATTCATGCATTATGCCTACCTTTGCTTGGCTTAAAAAACCCTAATAATTTAGCAGCACCTCAACACCGTTTCACCTTCTTTATCTTCTAAATCAACTCTTCTTCTCTTCACTTTTCTCTTGGCACGCAAAACAATCACCAATACCTCACCACTTGTTGACACGCTTAACGAGGCTAATAGTCATTATATCGGGGGATGGCAATCTCCTTCTTTATTGTACGTTGGTGGAAAGTGGCACAGATTACGAGGAAATGGGCACGGAAAACGAGGTAATGATCGGGGGTTGGCACGAACTTCGAGATATTATATATAGGACTTAGAGAGATGTTCTAGTGAGAGAGAGATCAGGTTTTGGTGTGTGAAATGGATCAAACCCGGACATTCTATTTATAGGCAAAATTCAGGGCTCCATCGCGATACGCGATTGTCCTTTGGCTAAGCCTGTCGCGTATTGCGACTAGGCTCTCTGAGTCACTACTTAGACCTGCCACGTGGTGGACGTGCTGCCACGTGGTGACACGTGGCAGAGGTTGTGCCACGTGTTGACACGTGGCACGTCACGTGCCCTTAGTGTCAGACAACCCATCGCGATACGCGATGGGTCTTTCTTCTGATCCATCGCTTATCGCGATGGGTCAGAGAATTAGAGTTTTCATTCTAAACCCTAAGGTTTGAACTTTGATAGTTTTGGTCCCTTCACTTAGGAAACTTGACGTTTTGAACCCGAAAATTTCACGTTGTTACAGTGCGGTTGCTGGGAAATCTGAAAAGAAATTCGATTCTGATGGTGTTGATGATCAACAAAATGAATCACGGCAAGAATCGGAATCTAAAAAAGGCACTGACTAATAAATATGTGGAAGAATTAGAAGATCTGATTACTTCTAATTTCCGAGTTACTAATATGGAGTATGATATGGAAGAGGGGGAGATTGATTCCAGTTGATAAATCTATTTTGGCAAAGATGTTGGAAGTATCTATGGATGACTTGACATTTGATTTTTAAAAAGATATCCATGAACCTGATATTGATGTTGATTGGTTGAATTCTGATTTCGAGTTTAAGGATAAACCAGAAGCTGTCAAGTATGTTGGTGAACAAGAAGAATTTGATACTTTTGATGAAGTTTTGACAAGGAGATAGAGATGGAACCAAATCCCAACAAGAAAGCAAAGAAAATTTAGTAAAGATGAGATGAAGAGTTGGCTTCAAATCGTGTTGAAATTCCAAGCAAGTTTATCGAAATCCAGTTAAGTTTTATCAAAAGAGTGAGAAGGATGTTGCAATGGGTAAATGTTTGAGTATTGCGTATCTAAGTACGATCAAGAAGATTGGGATTCTTAGACTATTTGGAGTGCCATAATTCAATAGTTTAATGCAGTTGAAGAGTTTTTCGTGGTTTGATGCTTACGATATCTGTATGCATTATGATTAGTTGTATAAACCGAAGAGTGGTTCGATGAGAATAATCTTGGGAGTTTATGGTTAGAGAGGCTAAACGTGGTTTCAAGAAACGGACACCTCAGTTGCCTAAGGTGTTCAAATCAAGAAATCTTAAGAATTCTGAAGGGTAATTGATTGGAACTTTGAGGTATACAAGGCCAGATTCGCTTCGTATTATTCCGTTGTACCCAATGGAACAGAATTTTCATCCTTACTTCCTGTGTTGGTCTTATTTGGCGTTGACTGGTGAAGCAAGCATATATTTGGATCGTGGGAATGAAAAGTATGACATGATTAGAATGTATGATCCAATGTGGTTGGTAAACTGTTCTTTGAAAGATATTGAGACATTTCATAAAAACAACATGCAATGTAATGACGAGAATGTGAAGACTCAAGCTAATCAGTTTCAAAAGGTTTTGGACTTATGCTTTGATAAGAAAATACATTATGGTAGAGCATGGGAGACAAATTAGAGAGTTGTTAGTGAAGAGCAAGAAAGACTTGAGGCTGAATTGGAAGCTAAACTTCAAGATCGTGCTACTAAGGCTTCATGGAATAGATTTCAATATAAATATATGTGAGTGTCTAGGACTACACCTCAGCAATGATCTACTAAACCGTCTTTTGAAAAAGCAAAGAAGGAATATTGAAAAGAGTTTCTAATATTGATTGAATACCTAGCAATATCCAAGAGGGAGTTTGTTAGAGCATTTTTGTCTAATTCTAGGTCTAGTGGTCTAAATGTGTCATTTGTATTTTGTAAAGGGCTGAAATTCTCATTTTACGAATCTTGTAAAATGCAACGTATAAGCCTAGTGGCATATAATCTTATACAACCGTATAAGCTTATACGGTGACCAAGATTATCCGTTGGCACTGTAGCAGTATATAAGGCTTTCATGTTGAACATTTTGTAATAGTTTTGGCATTTGTAACTGATTTTTACGGAAAGTGTTATATCAATATATAAGTGTTTTCATGTGATTGTTAGTTAATCCGTTATGATATATTTCCTCTATATCATTTAGTATAGTGAATATAATTTGTATCGGTCCTAATCATTACGTTCTCACGTACATGATGTATTGCATGATGAGAATCATGAACTTTCAAAATAAACTACGTTCTCATGAACCCGGACACTCCGCTTCATGATAATGCAAATAAATCTCCCGAATATGCTATTGTAGTTGCCCTTCCAGCAAAGACTCCCTCCGGTATGGCCAAAAGAAAGAAGACATGTCATTACGTCTATGCTTATTATAGCACTCAATGCCAATTGGGAACTTATCATGACAATTCACTCATCATGTACACTCAGTGGCACAACGGCAGTTAGAGCTAGATGATTAGAAGAGAGAATGGCTCACTCACCTATCTGCACCACTCTCAAATGAAGACTTTGTCAGAAATTTCCATGAACTTTTTCAAGAGAGCAGCTGGAAATTGTTCAACTGAAGACGGACTACATGACTGGTTTGCCCGTTATGCTCAAAGACAGTCAAAGGAAGGGTACCCAGATCTAGAATGAATAAAGGTGAAAATCAGAGGCACCCTTCTAAAGTCAATCCTCTCACAGGAAAGAAGAAATTAGTATCGACATATCCAATGCTGAAGGATGGACCTGAAGTGTTTATTGGAGGGCCCTTTGTATCTGACACACTGAAGGATTTCAAGTCATGGCACTTCGATAGCTAAACCAGTGAATCTGTTATCCAGTGTCATGGAAGCAAGGGTTATGATTATTTTTGATTCTTCGATGAACACATGTTGATGCGGTTTGACAAGAAGCTACATGACTGTCCTCTGATCGCCATACCCGATTCAAGAAAGGGTGATGTTGAACAAATCAACGAAAAGTTCAACAAGTTCGTCCATCGTGTTATTTATAACCCGTTAGAGGATGAAAACCTTGCCTACGAAACTGAATGAAGACAGAAGCTAGGGATATAATACTAAAGACTAGAGGGAGATTGTTAGGCCCTATATTGTATGTTAGTCTTTCGTATTATCTAAATCTATTCACGGTGTATTTTACTAGCTTAATGTTTCGTGTATTGTATGTTTGGGCCCGAGGCTATGTAAATTGAGCCCATTGAGTCATTAATAATATAAGTGAGCATGACATTGTTCACGTATAAAATGTGAAGCACGCACATGCCAAATTAACCTTTTGCAAAAACTAAAACCTTATCCTCTTACCAACTTTCTCAATCTTCTCTCTTTCTATCACATTCGGATAATAACCAACACACACAAGATCCGAGATATCGGTTGCTTACTAGTGACTTCCGCTAGCTAGTAAGTGAGATGGATCCAAAACCTTGTTGTTTGATCCGTTCTAGGGACCTTCAACAAACACATTTATTTATATGTGGTAATATTTGACAATGAGAGTAGCTCTAAATGGTGGGAGGTCCATGTTGATGTCACTTTTTTGTTTATGAGCATATCCATCAAAATTATGTAACCTTTCAAGGTAAAAACTTTTCTTGCTTGTGTAATAACTATATTACATTATTGTACACAGAGGCAACCTTTCGCCTCCTACCTTCTATCTTTTTCAGACACCATTGAATTTATTTCCCTAAACGTCTGGCGCTCTCTTGCAAAAGGATTCTACAATCAATCAATACTTCCGGGCAGCGATATTATTGACTGGTTTCATATTGTTCAGATTACTATCATCGCATTAATTGCCATATTCATCATTGCATTCAACTGTTGTTTCAGTTGGGCATCATTTACCGGTCACCCTATTCATCATCTCCGTTTCAGTTGAAAACAGAAGGGTGATTTAATCGGTCATCGCATTCAATCGGGGTTATCTTCAACGGTTTCGATTATTAAGGACCTTTTATTAGAAGTGCCATAAGATGAAAGAGAGGTTAGTCGGTATATCGAAGGAGATGACCACCGGTGATATGATGTTGTACCAGATGAAAGCTAACGATACTCTGCTTTTTCTGGACATTAACGCCAATAACACCGGCACCAAGAACAAGGTATAGTGTTTATATTATTTGAGCAATTACCCTATTAATTAAACCTTCTTAACTGTGTATGAACTGAATGGTGTTCATCAACTTATGAGGAATCAAAACGTGCATCAACAATCCAGGGAAGCTCCACCACACTTTCATTAATGGCGTAACATTTCTGTCTTATTTATCTGCATTTTTTCTTATTGTATTTAGGATTTTGATTGACTGTCATTAGGGTGTTCTTCGGGTTTATTTTTTGGGTTTTAGGTTTTTCGGTCGGGTCATTCGGGGTTCAAAGTTTTTAATCTTGACTCGTAACCCAATCCAAATCTCTCATGGGTTTTTCGGGTTCCTGTAAATCGGGTTCGGGTTTTTTCAGGATGGGTTAATCGGGTTTCAAGTATTCTAGAAAACAAATACAAATAATAAAAACTATAATGCTAAAATTAAAATAACATATTATTCTTTTTCTTAACGTAAACAAACCAAATAATAAAGTAATAAACTAACATAAATTGATGAAACAATTCAAATAAAGAGTAAATTTAACAAAAGTCCAACCATAATTAAAAAACAACAACACAAGCGTCTTCAATGTAGCGCGACTTGTGTGTTAGATTACGGCTGTTATTATTGATAAGTAAAAAAATATACATAAACAAATAAAGAATCAATCCATATTATATCTAACCTTAACGGTTAAGGTTTAGCCTATTATATCTAAAAATACATTTGGTTTTAAACTAAAAGTTTATTTGGGTTGACCCGAAACCCTTAAAATAGACCCGAGAACCAACCCAAATTACTTCGGTTTAGGTTAGTCCTTTCTCGGGTTCGGATTTTTCGGTTTGGGATAGTTCAGGTTCGGGTAGGAGTTTTCTCGATTTGGGTTTCGGGTTAAAGTGACAGCCATAATTGTCATCAAAAAATGTTTGATTTTTGTTATTTAGGTTTGTCAACTGCGTGCGCCTAACGATTTCAAAAAGGCATGTTTTGTTGTTGAACATCAGAAGATGGATCAAAATGGTGTAACTGATGAACATCTTGTAGGTCTATTGATTATGTATGTTCAATAACAGTGCAACGGGTGGTAGATGGGGGCACATTGCACTATTAATCTAGATTGTGGGATATGGGGGTTAATTATTTAGCATGCGATATACTAAAAATATCGTGTAGTTTTATGTATTTTAAAAGTTTTATACCAGAATGTTAGTGCTTGATCATCAATCATACCCATTTTTAGCTGATTAATTTGCTTTTGTTTTAGACATTATGTAGGAACGTGTACGTGTCGTGAACAAAATGTAGATCGATATCTAGAATCAACGTGAAGGTGCGGAATCCTAAACATGATTGAAAACGACAAGATTTCTCATTTTATTATCTTTATTTCTCATATATCTCAATCAATAGCAATGATCTACAATATGATATGACAATTACAGAACAATTTCAAGTTGGACCATAAGGACTTTTTGAACATATAAGCCAAAAACCTATTTATAGACATTATGACAAACATATACGGTGTATATGTCTTATCCGGCGTATATGTACATATGCGCTGTATAAATACATTTCCGTTGTATATGCAACTTATACGTCCCTAACATTAAAATACATTTCAACTTCACTAACCAACAAAACAAAACTTACAAGACCTAAGGTATAGACATTTTATGCACTAAGAGTCCCCCCTGGATTTAGCTTGGTCATTTCGTCTAAGCAATATACATTCATGCTTCAGCAAACTTCCCCTTGGATATTGCTTAGCTTAGACTCGATCTTCAAATTCTTCTCTAATTCTCCCCCCCCCCCCCCTCATGTCTTGATAGTCTAACAGACTCCTCCTTAAGCTTCTCATGTCATAATGAGACCTGATACTCATGATAATTGTAAGTTGAAAACCTTAACTAACAATCTCAAATACTTATTAAGATTTTTCAACCGTTTGACAGTTTATCACCATATAAATCAAAAAAAGTTGTTTTATTAAGTCCAAATTAATGATCTTGAATAAACAATGACATTTAAGTATGCTTCCAATCGATTTTCTAAAATTCAGTATTCCTACATTAATAGTCAAAAATAAAAAGGAAATATATAATCTTTTTGGTTTAATGAAAAGTAAAAGAAATGTATAGTGTTGAACTTCAAAACTATTTACAAATTTGTACTCATACCCATATCTTTGTGAGTTTGAGCAGGGAATCATATTGACCAAATTTTCCTTCCATCACAGTTTTATATTTCAGCATTATTATGACTAGGGTTAAGTCAGTCATTGGTATTGTTGTCCACCTAAACCTTTCAACATTTTTTTCTGAAATTTCTGTGATATGATTAATTGGTTCAATCATGCTCAAATCATATGTGGCCCACATCTTTCAGACATAAATTTTATATCTCATATAGTGTATGTCATATTTCCTTTCTTAAACTGATTAGCTGTGACTCATGCAAAAATAACAAAGCAAAACAACTTAGAAGATTAAAATGCTCCCTTAAAATTAGTATTACTACACACAGATAAGGCTCCATTTTAACAAAATAAAAAGATAAAATAAGTTGAAATTGTAAGGGCTTTAACCTCCAATTCGATACATGACTTTCATACGTTTGTGCTTATAGTATACGTAGAGAAGATCCAAGGCTTGTATGAAACACCAAGAAAATAAAGCATAAAAGTCTTAACCCTCATATCGGTATTACTACATGTAGAGAGATCCAAGACTTAAGCAAAAATAAAGAAAAAAATAAGCTGAATTTCTTTGCAAAATAAAAAGAAAAATAAGTTGAATTTCTTTGCAAAATGAACACATACACACACAATAATCTTTTAAACATTTTGATACTTACAATAGACATTACTAACCTTCAAGATGTTAATCCACTAGATTCGGCTATTTTTATGTTTATATCACATACTTTTCCTTACTTGTTTGTTTAAGGCCTACCAAACACTTTGATACAGTTAAGCACTCAGCCTTTTTCGCTTATTTTTTACTGGATTCCGGACCAAATGATCAACGTACTATCATCTTCCCTTTTTGCTTCAAAAACTTATTTTGAAAATTTATATATTGTATTTGGATTTTCTCAAACATATCTCCCCCCAAAAACAAAAACATAAATTTAGTGGAAAACTATTTGCAAAAACAAATTGACTGTTTGATGTGGTTTACTGACATTAAGGTATTTTAGATAACCTTTAATCAAAATGGGAGCCCTATTAACAATAATAGACACTTAGTAGTATATAATGGACATGAAAAGCCAACCGTAATGAGCTCCATTCAGATTTCCAGTGTATGCCCCGCCCCTCCATTGATTTGGCAGTGTTTAGTACACCCATGCACCAATGATAAACATTAAGAAATTTTTGGAGCCCCTGCACACTGTTTAAGAAAACAAAGAAATTCAAGTTCCCTTTATCTTGGATCTTTTGACACGTTCAAAAATCTCAACAATTTCAGAATCATCAGACATATTTGTTAAATCAGAACTCTTGCTATCTAAACTTCCAGAATTGACATTTAAAACCGTTGAATTTTCGGGACTTTCGGATTTTACTGATATGACATTGTTATCCGAACTTTCAGAACATGACTCTTTTTCAACATAAACTTGATTGGATAAGTCTTTCGTCTTAATGATCCAATGATATAACTTTGATTTGGATCTTTTCACATAAAATTTCAACTATCAAACCTTTTTACATCACAATCTTTCAAATCAACAACCTCAACAACTTTTGGTTTTCCCGAAACATTTTTAACGGTATCGTCTTTTCTTTTGAAAGTCTGTTTTGGAGGAACCTTTGGAATAAATGATTTGACGTTTGAGCTCGTATTATTGGATTTTGAATTTTGAAATTTTGTCTTTTTTTGTTTTAAGAACATCTTGGTTGCCTTTAAATGTAACAACATCTGATTTTGGAATGTAAGCAAACTTAGGACTATTCTTATAACAAGAAGGTTCCTCGGGTTTGTTTACGTTTGTCTTTTTGAACATAGAAATTCTTATTGAATCGATTTTGATACTAGATTTCTTTCTCACTCTCAGATGCCGTACCATGTACGAATTCAACCATATTAACAAATTTTTGGTGGTTTCCCAAAACCCAATTACCATGATCATACTTATACCCCCACACCATGATAATTATAAACATAAACAACATCCCCAGTTACCTCATCTTTACCGGTCGATTTGGGAAGAATATAGTCCAGGACAAAATATGCTTCTTTGTAACTGTTAAGCTTCAAATCAACTCTTTCAGTCTCAATTTTAACAGTTTATAATTCTTGTTTAAGCGCAACATTTTCATCAATGTATCTGTTTATTGTTTTCTCATTTTTATTAATCGTTTCCCAAAGTGCTTTTTTGCATTTTTGAAGTTTATCATAAGCTTCTTTAACACGTTTAAGATCATTTAGTAAAGAGTCGGTGTGAGTTTAAAACATTTTGTACTCCACATATTTTTTTAAACATTTTTTATAAAGTAATTCACATTTTTCACATGATTTCACATTTTGAATGTTTACCGACTCATGTTTAGACTCTATTTTGATTTTAACTTGACAATGAGCAGAAGGTTCAGAGTGTACCTCAAATAACTTAACATCTTCGACTTTCACAATCGGGGTGTTTAAACTTTTTCTGGTTTGTCTAGATTGAGGATTGGTTTAGTTCCCTTAGCTTCAGCAACAGCTTCCTCAGCTTTATCTTCAACTTTCATCTTCTTAAACTCCATCTTCAGATTATCATCAGAAAACTGAAACATTGATTCCATAACCAATTCTTCATCATATTCTGAATCACCAACATCATCGAACTTTGGAGTGTTTTCAATTTCTGGCAATGACGGTTCTTCAGGTTTTACAATCTTTTCAGCAGCTTTATCAGTCATTTCAGACTTGCCAATTAGAACATCAATCTCATCATCAGACTTCATAACAACATTTGCACACTTATCCGAACTTTCACAAACATCAACTTTCCTATTCTTTTGGAGAAACAATTCACGATGCTTTAGCTTCTCGATGAATTGAGAGAGATTGTACGTGTTGGAGTCATATAGTATTGGCATAATGAATCTAACCCAAAATTCAGGTAAAGTGTCAACGAGTGTATCGGCCAACCTGTCAATGTAATAGAACTCATGTCTCTCAATTCTGATATGTTTTATTTCATTCACAAGCTTGCAATATCATTGGATTAAACAATCAAATGATTCTCCAATCATCATCTCAAAATTATCAAATTCTTTCTTTAAAACTCACCTTCTATTTCTTCTCAATGTAGCTTCAACATAAAACAAACTTGAAAATTCCATTTTGAAAATTTTCAAACTTTTGTGTTCATAGCGTATATGTTCGAGCGTATAAGTCCTTAGCAACGTACAAGTCCTTAGCAACGTATAAGTCCAAAATACTTATCTAGGCGTATAAGTGCTTATCGGGGAGTATAAGTGCTTATCCTAGCGTATAAGTACACATCTTGGCGTATAAGTACTTATCCGGGCGTATAAGTACATATCCGGCGTATAAGTACTTATTCGACCGTATATGTTCAAAAATCAAAAAAAATATTGACCTATCAAATGTCAAACAAGCTCGAAATCACACGGAATTTTCCAGAAATGTTCCCAACATTAAAAAGAACATTTTGTTGCAATCAACTTTTGATTTTGGAACAGGCCAATTTTTCGCGTTTTTAACGATTTTTGATGTTTAAGCTAGTAAACGAACTCGAAAACCAAGGAAACTTTCCATATTTGGTCTATAAACAAAAGCGAACAATCTCTGAGCTTTTGAACAAGATTTATCTTTAACGAATCCAAAACTTTACATACTTGATCTATTTCACAATTCGTTAACGAATTGTGAAATAGATCGATTCTTGACGTGAAACGGGGTGTCTTGGCTTTTCTTCTGATATCGAGCTCCAAAGCTTTGATACCACTTGTAGGAACGTGTACGTGTCGTGAGCAATACTTATATCGTTATCTAGAATCAACATCAAGGTGCGGAATCTCTAAACGTGATTGAAAACAACAAGATTTCTCAGTATATTCTCTCTATTTCTCATATATCTCAATTCATAGCAATGAAATACAATATGATATGACAATTAAGCTAGAAAGATTTTTTGAACAAGTTAGACCAGAAAGACTTTTTGAACATATAAGCCAAAAACCTATTTATTGACATTATGATAGATATATACGGCGTATATGTCTTATCCGACATATATGTACATATACGCCATATAAGTGCATATCCGTTGTATATGCTACTTATACGTCCCTAACATTAAAATACATTCCAACTTCACTAACAAAACAAGACTTACAAGAGCTAAGCTATAGACATTTTATGCACTAACACATTATAAGTCTTAATTGACCCGCTTATAAGCAGGTTTGTTCAGTGGTGGAGAATAGCTCAAATGATTTAATCAACTACAACTTACCTGGGAAGCACATATCACAAAGGTAATTTTAGATATTATAACCGACCTGCATGTATATAATATTCTTTGGTAATAAACTAATCATAGTTATATGCAAGTGGCAGTCTTATGGTTGTTAATTGTTATACTCCCTTAAGCCCATTTTAAATATACTATGTGTCTTTTTTTTCACTTGTTTCTTATTTAATTTCGAGATCTTCGGTGATGATTAATCTATATGACAAAATTCATCCATCAATCTTGAAGACCTTCGATTTCATTTTGTCATTGTCATGTTCGTCACACTTATACGTGTTATTATTATCATTGTTTGAATTTTTTATAAACATAATTGGATTCTTGATAGATTTTTGATGATATTAGGGGCAATATGAATCTAATATGTTTTTTTGTGTTATGTTTTATTATTTTAGGCTTTATGTTTCGTCATTTGCTTAAAACTGCAATGTAGTTTTGTTTTTCTCGTTGCGTTCAAATTAAGCTGCAGGTTATGTAGTTATAGTTATCTATAGGTTTTTAGAAATCTTATAAACCACACAATCGTTCATCGCCTGGTAAGTTTTGTAATATCACATTTTATGAAAAGTTTGAATCTTTTGCATACAATTGGTATTTTTATCCTTTATCATAAAAAATATCATTTTTGGATGATTTTGTATCTGAATGGAGAGGAGTTTCAATTCTTGGCAGGGGCAGACCCATCTTAGTGGGATCGGGGTTCCGGGACACCAATCTTTTTTAAAAATTTAGTAGAGACGATATGTTAATTTTTTGAATGACCCCATAAAATTATTTAAGGGTTGTTTCAACAATTTTGTTTTGTTTTTCTAATTTTTAACTAAAACATGGTGTTTTAAGGGTGGTTTCAACATTTTTATTTTGTTTTTTTAACTTTTAATTAATACATATAGTTTTTTATTTGGTTTAAAAGCAAAACTTATTTGCGTTTTTCTACATTTTTATTGAGTATCTCTAAATTTTAATTAAAACTTAGGGTTTTATTTGGTTTAAAAGCAATTCTTTTATGTGTTTTTTATTAAATTCTAATTTAAACTTAAGGTTTTATTTAGTTTAAAAGTAATTCTTCAAAGATAATGTTATAGAAATCAACAAACAATTTAAGGAAAACTTAGATAAGTTAGAAAGAATATTTGAGTATTTATATTCTTTAAACAGTACTTTCCTCAACCGATCGGAATGGCGACTGCCTCAAAAATTCTAACGTTGGATAGTGAAAAATGTACACCGAAAAAAAGGGTCCCCATTGGATGAAAATCCTGGGTCCGCCACTGATTCTTGGTCTATACTTATTTTCTTGTTTTCTCCTTCATCTTGCGTGAGTGTCCTTTTTGGGGTTCATACCACATTGGGGATGGCAAATTGTTTGCAATCATGATCTATAATTTTGGTTTTTGTTGTTTGTCATTATAATTTGCAATTGACTGTTTGATTCTTTTTTTCTGTTACTTAATGTTCTAAGTGGTATCATATAGAATACTCGTTTGATCAGTAGCTTCAGCCATCCAGATATGACTAACTGAAGTTAGATACGCTTAATTATTTAGTTAAAACTTCTTGATTTAGGGTCAAATGCATTATAACCAAGATCCTAAATTGACATGGCTTTGTGTTATTTTGAAGACTCTAAAGTTGTATTGTTGATATTATGTAAAATCTTACATGTGTTAACTGATGAAATTAACCAACGAACTATTTGATTTGTTATTCTAATAAAGGAACCATAAATTCAGCGAAGAACTAATATCAAACTATTGTTGATATTATGTAAAATCTTACATGTGTTAACTGATGAGTCAACCAACAAACTATTTGATTAATTATACTAATAAAGCCATCATAAAGTCAACAAAGAACTAATGTCAAACACACATGTAAAGTTAACTTAACTAACATGACACCAAAATGCATATGACATTTAGAAGCGTATGCTTTTGCTGGGCTGTTAAGCATTCATTTAAGATTGCTTATGAAGCAATGTAACATCTTTTAGATGAAAGGATTTGGATTGCCATTGAAATTATTTATAATCCTACTTAACTGGTGTTTTTGATTGATTATTTAATCTGCTTGTCGATTGTTTGAGACTGCTTAATCCAAATTGGTTGGTCTTGGTGGATTCAAAATCACAATTTAGCCACAGGGTAACATAAGCTTTTTTCAGTATGCTCTTTAATAGCTTCTACTTTTTATTAATTATTTGGATTAGAGAATATAATACCCTACTTGTAATTTTTTGTGAAGAACACTTGTTAGAACATATTAATTTATTGTACCCACTTGTTCACCAAATCAGAGATCGTTGCAAGTTTCTCTTTCATGTTTGGTAATTGGATGATGGTACGTTTATTAGGAACATTAGAGAGGTGGCCAAAGCATTAGAAATTATCAGGTTCGAGGGGCCTCGTTGGGGTCTTGAATTAAACGTTAAGAAAACATAGTTATTTTTTACCAACATGCAATGGGGTGAAGGTGCAGTAGGGGTTGTTCCCTTGCGGGATTGGAAAACCGGTGCTTGGTGTGAAACTCCTTGGTGGTGTTGTAAGTCAGGATGCGGGGTTTATCAACAGTTTGGCTATGAAAAGGGCATCTAGCGCTGTGAAACTAATGGGCCGTCACCCAAGACTTCGGGGTCCTTAATGCGAGCTTCTTTTGCTTCGTTCATGTATGGGAGTCGCAAAGTTTTTTCTTCGGTTTAAGAACGTGCCAACATATGTATGTGGGGGAAGCTGTTTCTATATTTGACAACGGCCTTCGAAGGGCGATTGAGGACATCGTGGTTTGTGGGGGTCCGTTCTTTGGAGAATTTCCAATGGAGTTTGGCATCACTTCCGACCGGTTTTGGGGGGTTGGGTCTATGTTTGGCCGATGATGTATCTAGATATTCTTCTGTGGCTTCGAGGGCACAATCATGGTGTTTGCAAGACCATATTCTTCGGGGTTGTGATATTTATGGGTTGGACTCTGATTATAGGTGTGCGATGGATCGTTTATGTACTTCCAGGGGCGGATCTAAGGCTTTGATAGGGTGGGCCGGTGCCCACCGTCCGCCTGCCGGAGTACCTTGTTCATAGGCATGCGTTAGTATATAATGGGTCAATTGTTAGTGAGTGCCCACCGTCCAAGGACAGAACCAACCCTCTCAAATTACTCTTGGTAGAGACAGAGAGAACAGGAGACTAAAAAAAGAAGATTAAAAGTTGTGCAGGTGTAATTCCGGTGGTGTGCTCACTGGTCTCGTTTAAAAAAGTACAGTATGGGAAGAAGACCTAATTAATTTATGATGTATTGGGCTTTTTTGATTCACAGGCTCACACAACCCAATATGTTACCAAGATTAAAATGCATTTACTTGGTCAAAGCAAAAGTAAATAAACTCTAGTTAATTTAGTGTTTTACCAGTTACCACAATGACAAATGAAACTATAAATATAACGTGGAATTATCATCAGGGAATTTGACGAGTGTTTTGTAAGACAATAGCTTTGAATATAATTTTTGTTTGTTAGATTATCTAACCTATTGTTCAAAAAAACAAAAATATTATCTAACTTACTTTATATACTCGTATAAATTAAAATATGTTTTTTAACTTTTAAAGGGGGGTGTGCAAAAAGATCAATGAACCATCTCATGTGCATGTGCACTAAAAACTCATTCCGTTAGGGGTTTCTAGAATGCTTGGCCGACCCAGTTTTCTTTGACCCGACTCATTTTATTACTAGATTCATTTTGTGCCCCCCGTAGCAAAAATTTCTGGATCCGCCACTGCGTACTTCATTTCCAGATTTTGATCTTAGCGGGTTCTCTAATAAGGAAAACGCCCCCCTAAAGCCCAAATGTTGTGGCGAGTGCTTATTTAGTGGAATCGTCAAGAGTTTAGAAGTGAAGTTCGACCTATCCCCTCACCAAAAGGCAGTGCTTGAATGCCTTCAGGACCCGCTGGCTTAGGATTTTCTAACGGCCATCCCCATTGATTAGTTGGGCTAACATAAGTCGGGTTTGGAGTATTGGGCTATCCTTAAGTACCGGTTAATGATCCATATGTTCTCGACTGATAAGCCTTGCCCAATTAGTCGCAAGGTCTGTTTGGATACTTTTAGAGACTATGCGGTGCATTGCAAAGAATTTCCTGGATTTAAACACAAACATGATTTGTTTAGGGATGTTCTGTGTGATGTTCTTAAACGGACATGGATTTATACTAAAAAAGAAGGCCCCTTTTAAGTTTCTCAAGGATCCTCTTGAATGGAGGTCTACTTTACGACCGGTTGATATTCTTGTGTTCGTGTGGGCAGGGGGGAAACATGCATGTGTGGATCTTACAAGAGTGTCTCCTCGTGTTGGGCTTAGGGATCGTGGATTTGTTGTGGGTTAGGCTGCGTTGAAGGCAGAATTGGGCAAAATTGTTAAACACGAGAAAGCTTGTTTAGAGAATTAACATGTCTTTCTCCCATTTGCTTTTTATACATTTGGTTTTCTGGCTCAAAAGGCTGTGAATTATTTGAGTAGGTTTCAACGTGTCGTACACGGAACCTCTTCGACTCCTAGGTCCCAAACCTTCGTTTTTAGTAAAATTGTTTTGTTATTCAAAAGGGGGTTGCGGCACAGCTTATTGTCTGTTTGTCTACCACTTTATTGTAATCGTTTTGTACTTATAGATATGATCTCCTACTATTAATATTATATGTTACGAGAAAAAAATTATTGTATCGCAAACATATTATTTACCTTGTTTTTTAATTTTGTTTCTTAATTGATACACAGACCATTTGGACGCCTATGGTTGGATGAAATCGTAGGCAGAACTTAACATAGAAGAGAGACTCCAAGGAGTTTTAGACTTTTATTAGATGGTATGTGTTTTTTAAACAAATTATAATTTGAGATTCTTTTAATTTGGTTTAACTTTGTTGAAATGTTTTAAATTCTATTTGTACATTTAGAATGACAAGGCGTGAAAGTTACCGCCACATGTATACGTGCCCTAGTTATGTGGGCCCATGCCGAGAGTGTGAATTTACAATACGCAACCTGCTTGATTAGGTACATCTTTAGCCTTAGAGCGTTAATTGTTATTGATAATTTATTATTATATTTTAGTTATACGAATATTGATTTATTATCGGAACTTTCGTATAATGAAACGAGAGATATTTGAAAAAAGCTTCGGGTGTGGTGGTCATTGATAATTGGGCTTGCAACCACTTCCCAACACTTTTGGGAGTTTCAAATGTTGGGCCGATTCATCAAGACGTGTCTTAGGATGGAAATAATGTGTTTGTGAATCTTGAACAAGTGTTTGGTGAAGTTGACTCAATAAAAATAAAACGCGTGAGGCGCTCCGTGAGTAATGTCATTAAATATTTGCTTTTGTGAGTTTTTTCTTTAATTACATAAGCTTGTTTATAAACATTTGTACGATTTTCACTTCATGAATATGTTAAGAATAGAAAGATTTAAATCATAAAAGAAGTCGGGAAAACTATAAAATTGTTGGTGTCATTGCCTATTACCATTTGATGCAAGTTTGTTAGGTAAATGTTGACTCTTTTGGTCAACTAATTGATTTTCTAGGACTAGAAGTTGTTAAAATTGTATAGTTATATTGAGTAGAATGCAATTTGATTCTCATAATTTATATAGTTACCACTACAAATAAAAAGCCATTTAGTGGCACACAAAAAGTGTCACAACAAACCAAAGAAGTGCCACTAAAGAACCTTGTTGGAATGAGTGGCACACAAAAAAAGTGTTACTAGAAGCGCTACCACTAAAGCCTTTTAGTGACACTTTTTTCGTATGCCACTATAAACTTTTGGCTTTTAGTGACACTTTTTTTTGTATGCCATTAAAACATTTTGAACTTTAGTGGCACTTTTTGCTATATGCCATTGAAAACGTTTTGAACTTTTAGTGGCACTTTTTTTTGTTTGCCACTACAGAATTGAGCTTATAGTGGCACTGTTTTGTCTGCCATTAACGTTGAACTTTAGTGACACTATGTTGTCTGCCACTATTGTTGAAATTTTAGTGACACTATTTTTATCTGCCACTACAAACATTCGGCCTTAAATGATACTATTTTGTATGCCACTACAAGCTTTTGAGCTTTAGTGCATTTTTTATTGCCACCACAAATTTTTGGAATATTAATGGCACCTTTTAACAAATATAAAATAAAAATAAAAATAAAACTCCAATATATAGAAATCATAATATCTTTACCACAACTAAAAGTTCGGTCACATACCAAACGCATACCATATGTTTAATAACTCTAAAGTCAAGTCAAAATATCAATCATATAAAAAAAGGAAGTAACAAACGTTTGATTAAAAACTTAAAACTTCACCACGCTCGTTAACCTCTTTCGCCATCTTCAGGCAAGATACCTAATAAAAAAAACAAAAACTTTTCAACATGTAAACAATATGAACAACAACTTGTTAGTTCTTAATAAAACAAAGACTTTTCAATAGTATACTATGAACAACAACTTGTTAGTTCTCAAATGTATTTTATAAATCATGTCGATATGAATTGATAATATGCATTGTTTTGAAATTTGAAGTCGAAGTGTTTATGATTAACCATGTTTTACTGCAATTGTGAATTATTATATTTGTTTAGAAACCATGAACCGACATTTGGCCGAACATACCCTTACTTTTCATATCTTTATTTTAAGCCCATTGTTAAGTAAAAGTTGTGTCCATGACTTTAGTTGTCATTTCTGAGGATTCGAATTTATTACGTCGAGTAAAATGAAATTTGTTTCTCATCATTTATTAAAAATTTAGTCAATAGCAACTTCTTAATTTGGAAATATGGTACAAATAATTTTTATTCTGAATATAAGACATGATTGGTTTGACATTCATAATTATACATATTAATTTTTGTTTGACCTAAAAGTTTAATTTTTTATATATTTTGGAACTCAATGAATCAATAGTTGACTTTTTAATGACTTAAAAATAATTATATATATATATAGTTTATTTATTTTTATATTGTTAACCTTAGTGTATAAATTTTGCCATAGCAAAGGCCCGTACCATAACGAACAGCAACCGACTGAATAGATTTTCATTATTGTTTATAATAAAAATTTGTATAAATAGATAGTGAAACCAACAACTTGTTAACTAATAAGTCGTGCAACATTGCCGGAACTATGACACTATAAATTAAGTACGTGTGGTCATATTTCACTCTGTTGCAATACGCGGGCTCAACTACTAGTGTGTGTGCGTGTGGAGGGGAGGTTGAATTTCAGAACTTGTTAAGTTTTAAAAACTTTAAAAACCTCATTCTTAACCACACATATAATAAAATATGTTAGATTATGTGGTTGAGATTAAATCTGATTAAAAAAATAAGTATGAGAGAAATTAAGATGTATAGTGATTACGCTAATTTAAACGTCCGTTACACCTACGAAAAAAGTCGATTCGGTGCGTAAAAAATGTTGTAATTTTTCTACGTATATGTAACATACATATATTATATATATATGTAAAAAAATTCAATTCTTTTTGTTACGTTGGGTTCCTTCGAGTTCTTAACACTCAAAGTAGTTCTAAAAAGAAATTAACTATGTGTGTGTGTGTGATGTGTGGTGGGTGTAGTATTGAAAATGTGTTATTTTTTCAAAGGTTTGTTCACTCAATATTGAGTTTTAAATTTATAATAATGATTACTATCTTAACTAAACCACACACAAATAGGCAAGTGTACCTATCTTATATGTAGTAAAGTATATGTAAGAACAAAGTATCGAACCACATACATACTTATAGAATTTTACTACTAAATCGCTGTACTTATTTTAACTGGAAGAGGATATCATTTTGGTTTTCGGTAAATTAGTTTTGAGAAACCACACCGTGACAAACGATTGATTTTTCTCATACTCTTAGATCTAGTTCTTAATATAGACATGTGATAAGGTTATACGATTAGTGAATTACGTTAATGGAAGTGTGAGAGAATACTCGGGCAGAGTAACGGCTCTTGGATAATAATTATTACCCTTGTTCATTTATGAATAGGGATACAACATATATATAGAAGAGGACCCCCATTCGTTATACATCTCATAGCGAATGGGGTCAATTCGTCTTCATTCCCATTACTAACTTAACATACAACGAATGACTCATTCGTTGTATCTCATTCGTTAAACAACCTTAACGAATGGACTAATACTTTAGCGAATGAGCTCATTCGTTATACATTCCATAACGAATGAACCTTAACATTAACGGATGGACACATTTGTTATACAAGCATATCGAATGACCAATATACATAACGAAGAACATACTTGAAATCCCCAAAATGCCCATTACATTAATAATAAAATATTACAATAGATAAGCAAAGGCCGAGACGACAAAACCATACATTAACAAACTCCCCCTCGTCTCGTGCTCTTTGTCTTTGATTACTTAAATCTCTTTGTCTTCCATTTAGCGCAACTATGAATCCTGAACGCATGACATACACGTAGCACGTGTTGAAATTGCATTGCGAGATCGTAATCCTTTATCTCAGCAAATCGGATCTTGTTGTTAAATAAGGCATCATTATCCTATTCTGATAATTTTACCAACCACATCGGGTCGATCACCCGAATGAACTCCGTCTTCATACCCATTCTAAGAACAATGACAGATTCACCTGTGCGATTGCCATAATACCACTGATTGAATGTCTTGTAAAGACTTTGGGGAAAAGTCTTCAAAGGAACACGCTTTAACGTACGAGGTGGCTTTACCTTTAACACGAGCTTTCTCCAACCATTCTTTGGATCTATCTCGTCAATGTGTTTCCGTGTCGGGACATGAGGTTTAAATAATTTAAAACCATGACGTACCTCGTACAACAAGTGATGATAGAACCAATATGCTATTTAACTACGACCTTGATTGATGAAATCCCTATTTGCCAACGTTCGTACGTGCCACCTGGGTAAAGTGAGAACATCGGCAATATGTTGATAATATTGTACGTCATGTTCCCACTTTATAATACGTACTTTAATCTCAAAATCATAGAGCCAAGAGACGATATCACTTTTGACAGTCTTTGACGCGTTAAACGTAGTCATTTGGTAAGCAGTGGCACGGGCTTTGATCTGCCTATCGTCCTATTGCTACGCGTATCTTAACACATCAATAAGTTTCAAGAAACGAACCTTATTATGTCCAAACATACTTTTAACCCCTGGATCCTTTAATCCTGACCCAGTCTCACTTACTTTATCTTTCCTCTTCAATTTACTGAGACGCTCTTCTGCTGCTTGTACATGTTCCATTGTGAAGAATGGAACTCCCTCATCTGTATTCGTATGAGTACACAAATCAGGTTATTCCTCAGTAGTAACGTCTTCAACATCAACATCATCATAATTAAACGACGTATACCAAGATTTGATACTCGTATTGAACCTCACTTCATCATCATTTATCACCTCAACGTCCTCCTAGTTCACCAACCTATCCAAATCCTCATCATTCAATCTGAGCAACAATGCGATTTGATCTTAGGATAATGAAAAATCAACGAACTCTCCTTCCTCGATCTCATTAGCATTTGCTATACTCATCACCATACCTTTCACGTTGTCCATAAATAATACTGTATTAGCCTTTACAGACTCAATAGGTTGTACATTAGTAGTGTCTTGATACACCACTAATTGCTTATCACTACCTTTAGCATCAATACCAACAAAACTACCAGATGCACCGGTCTTTTGATGCTACTCACTGCCACTAGTTCCTGCATCAGGCTCTTTGTCGTCATTTCCTTTCAACTTTTTCAACATATCTTCTTTGCAGGTAAGCTGAAGGATAATGTTATCTTGTTGTTTTATCTTCTCCCCCTAAGTAGTAACTAAAGACAGTAGCTCATGATTCTCACGTTGACAGTATGAGACGTGGCTAACCATTTTTCTCTGCTCAACCGCATTTGTTCTTGAAATTGGCGTTCAGCAGGCATTTGATTCTCTTGAAGATGTATCATGCTCAACAACATAGACATTTGTTGAGGAAAAAACATATTGAAGAATGTTGGAGGAGGAAGTTGCATTGGGCCTTGAGGACGGTTAAACGCCACATTTGAAAAGCCATAGGTTTCATCGTTGTTGGCATCGGAGATAGCATCGGCTGAGGGATAGATGAAAATCTCGGATCAGATGATGTCGTTCTCATCAAAGTAATCATGGGGTACTAACGGGAGTAGTAACCACCGGTACTTGTTGTGGAACAGACGACCTTGGTATGAATGGACCAATCTCCACTCCATCACCCCTGTGAGGTCTCATCTTCTTAGGTTTGTCTGTCATTGTTGATTTGCCTTTTATTTTGCGTGAAGCAGCCTCAGCACGAGCTGCTTCACCCCTATCACCACCATTTCTTCCATCACCTCCATCTCCACCATCATTGTTCTCACATGGTCTTCACGTTCTGAATCTGAATCGTCGTGAATCCAACGATCATGAGGTGGATATACATAAATAGGTCTCGCAATGTGCCCTATCAACCTTTTGTATATGGGCATGTTCTCTGGTGTTTGATTACAATATGTCTTCATTCTTTTCATAGTGTCCTCGGTCATATGTTCCAAAAGCATCACATTTTTTACTAACACTGGACACATACCAGATCAGGCGCTAAATGATCAATAATTAACTACAGGAATAGTGGGTACATCAGAAACTTATTCTTACGGTGACAGACTGTGCAGTTCTCTTTAAAATGATAGAATATCATCTCAGAAAATTTGAATGGCTTGTTGAGAACGAGAGCCAGAAAAGCATATTGTAACATGATCCTACATTCGTCGTATCCACCCTTCCTTCCCCCAAGAGGTACTTATAATGTTCGCATAAATATGCCTTGTTAACTGGGACTTTTCCAACTCGCATTTGTAGTTCAATCTATGAAATAACCCTCGAATCAATCTTTGTCACACGCGCAACGGTCATCTATGGTGTCAGGAAACCGTAGAACCTTGCGTATCACGTCCACATAACCACGATCTTCTTATTATGAATCACGAGTTCAATTTGCTTCTTGGTATCATTATATTTAGAACTATCCCAGAATGTATTGATAATACCAAAATAAACAGGAACACCAACATAGATAGCATAATGAATTCTCGAGCGGCGAAGGAAAGCGATCATATCTCCAAATGTATCTCTTCCAACAAAGTTATCGAGCAAGAAAGCAAATATATTATGCTTCTTTCCGTACGCCAACTTAGCAACCTGAACTTCCCCAGTAGCTTGAACTTGTTGTACTTGAGGTGCATCTTGTACTGGAGGTTCCTGTTGTACTTGCTCAAGTAGATTCTCTTGAATTGGAGCATCGACAATTTGTTCATTTTCCATTTCTAAGAAAACCCGAGAATTAGAAAACGAGCACAATACATTAAAACATCACAATATTTCACAACACTTAGTGAAAAATTGTGCAATCTTTTTAAAAAATCAAGCCTGATTCGTTAATCATTCGTTAAATGTTAAATAACGAATGAGTCCATTCGTTATATGGAATTTTAACGAATGATCTCATTCGTTAAAGTTAACGAAAGATCACGTTCGTTAAATATTATATACGAATGAATACATTCGTTATAAAATTTCACGAATGGTCGCATTCGTTATTAAAACACACAAATGAGCTTATTCATCATCAGTGCACAAGAATAGGATTCCTATTCGTTATACTCAACGAATGTGAACAGAAAAACTAGATATCTGACTCCAAATGGTCAAAGTCAAAATTGAATTGAATATCAAATAGTCAACATGCAGGTTAAAATCCAATTAAGCTC
This sequence comes from Bidens hawaiensis, assembly GCF_021521415.1. Lineage (NCBI taxonomy): Eukaryota > Viridiplantae > Streptophyta > Magnoliopsida > Asterales > Asteraceae > Bidens > Bidens hawaiensis. The sequence continues at coordinate 40,253 of NW_027498974.1, forward strand.
AATACTACATGATTCATGCTAAAGCTTATACCATTAAGATCGTTATGTCATCGCTAAACAACCCTAATCATCAAACTGATTAAACATTGATGTTTAAAACATCAATTAGGCTTAAATATGACCTGGTTAGTTCAAGCCCTAATTGATCTGTCAAATTTAATAAAAAATGATGAAACTTATATCATTGTACTCGTAAGGACCTTAGGAACAAAATTCAAACATTGAAATTTTGTTTTAACAAGGTTTGAATTTCTGAAAATTTGAGCAAAGTTTCTCTATGTATTTTGTTGTTTTCAATGTGAACAAATGAGGACCATTCGTTCAGTTTTAGGTTCTTATACGTTACACTATACGCACACAAACCAATGTGAACGAATGTATCCATTAAAACTAACGAATGAACATTAATTCGTTAATTAAAATTAATGACTCAACATATGCGTTATATCCTAATGAATAGCCTTCTATTCGTTAGTCATTTGTTATCCAAACATAACGATTAAAGTTCATTCGTTGTCAGGCCAGCAGAAGCGAATGTTATAATAACGAATAGATTCCATTCGTTATTAAATACACAGCGAATGACCATCATTCATCATATAAGTTTGATGAATGTGTTCCCATTCGTTTCAACAGTGTAATGAATGTGATGGATTAAATAAAAATGGAAGAAATTAACCATTTCACAATTCCAAACCATAAATAAATATCAAAACCACATGTTTTGATACCAATTAACTTAAACTTTTTACCCCAAGAGGTAAAAACTCATACTTTAACGTGTTTTTACGTGGAAAACACATAACTTAAAATTCTTGGGACTCTCTTTTTGTCCTATTCTTTTCAGAAATTACCCCATAATTCGGAAATCGAAAATAAAGCAGAAACATATTATTGGATTTTGAATATATTTGAATTAAAAACTAAACAAAAATTTAAATCTAAGACAAATGTGAAATATATTCTATGAAAGCAGTTCATGTTTTTGTGAGTTAAGCAGAAAACCATATTGATCAAGAAATACTCCATAATAGGTTTATTCTTTGGCTTTTATTATGATTGTGTTAAGTCGGTCATTGATATTGTTGTCCACTTAAATATTATAACAAAATTTTCAAGTATTTATGTGATGTTTAAGTTTCAACTAAGGCACAAGATATTAGAGACTATCAGCCTCTTATCTGAGTTCGGGCTTAATTTGATTTTTACCATGTCATGTAGATCAAAATATATGATTTATAGTATTTTAAGAAATCTTAGAAAATAATCCCCACTACAAGGTATACCCATGTTATCAAGCAATACACCAAGTTTCCTTTACTATGAATGAGTATACACGAGTTCATCTATAAGGTTTGTAGACATTGTATCCCCTAGGATCCATTTGTTATTGGTATTAACACCCGCGCAATGGAGGAACAATGTATGACTAACAACATGTTTGATCAAGTCAGTAATGAGTTTGAACAAAGTTCAGCAGTGATCAAGTTAATTGACTTATAAGGTTTCGCTCTTAAAGCATTTTAATATTCAGATTATGAATACCCAAATGATCAGTCGCATAAAGACTCATAGTGTCCAGAAACTTGACGTATCCCCTAAATACAAGATTTGAGGCCATAAGACCATACACCATTGAAGTGTTAACCATTAACTAGACCTTTTATTTTAAATTTTTTTATTTTTGGTGATCAAATAGACTTAAGGCTGGACTTTGACAAGCTATTACTTTTCTGCCTTCATTACCAAGACTTTTGCAAGAGACTAACACCTCTTTCATTTTGACAATTTTTCTTTTTAAATCACATACTCTACCCTACTTGTATGTTTAAGACCTATCAATGCACCAATACAATTAAGCACACAGTCTTTATGACTATATCTATACTGAAATTTTGAATTAAAATGATAAATGTACTATCATTTTCTCTTTTTGTTTCAAAACTCATTTTTGAGGAGCACAATTTTTAATGTTTTTGGATTTTTGAAATATTTGAATGTTTTTGGATTTTATCTGTACAAAAAAATCACAATATTTTTGTATTTTCCCATTCCCCCCCCCCCTAAAGAACAAAATATTAAAGAAAGAAAAATAAACAAACAAAATTGTACAAAAACATAAAAATGATTACCCGATCATAGGGATATCAGCAGGAGATTTTAAACCATTTAAACCAAACAAAAATTTAAATCGTGTTTTATCAAATGTCTTGGTAAAAAAGTCCGCCTTTTGGTGATCTGTGTGTACGTTTTCGATGTCACATAGTTTCTTTATATAGAAATCACGCATAAAATGATAACGAATCTCAATATGTATCGTTTTAGAGTGGTGCACATGGTTCTTCATTGTATAAATAGCAGTAGAATTATCAATAAATATGGGAGTAGTAAGAAACTTCAAACTGTAATCCCGTAAGTATTGTTGAATTCATAAAACATGTGAAAAGAAACTCGAGGCTGCCATGTATTCGGTTTGCGGTGGTTGTAGTGGAGACCGTTGTTTGCTTCTTACACGGCTAGAAAACAAGCCAGTTTCCTAAAATTTGACAACCTGCTGTTGTAGACTTGATGTTGATCTTGCATCCTCCATAATCAGAATCTGAAAAAGTAATAAGATAGAAATTATCATCTTTGGGATAATATAACCCGATGTCAGGATTACCCCTCAGATAGTGGAAAATACGCTTCAGAGCCGCTAGATGAGTCACTCGGGGACTCGCTTGATACCTGGCACACAAGCATACAACAAACATTATATCAGGACGCGATGCTGTTAAGTACAATAAAGAACCAATCATAGCTCGGTAACGGGTATGATCAACGGTATCTTCCAATTTTTCTGGTGACAAATTGTGACCCACGGGAAGAGGAGTCGAAGGGACTTTTTCGGCAGTTATCTTGAATCGGCTCAAGACGTCGTTCACATATTTCGTCTGATGAATGAATATTTCAACGTCAGACTAATGAACCTGCAAACCTAAGAAGAAATTCAACTCTCCCGTCGAGCTCATTTGGAATTTTGTCTGCATTGACTTCTCAAAATCCTTACACAGCTTGTCGTTTGTAGAACAAAACATGATGCCATCTGTCACACCCTCAAAATCCACTAACGGTGTTTTACCGTCAGATGGTGTGAAATAACAGGATCGAATCATTAGTTATATCAAACACCATTATTAAAGTCTTTTAAAAGCAAGTAAAGACAAACAAGTTTTAAGTAAATGCGGAAGAGTAAATTGTAAAGTAAATCGCTGCGTCAAACAGGACGAATTAAAGCAACAGTTGTCATGATAAAATTAAAAGAAATTTAAATCATAAGAGTATAGTGAATGCATGCCCTAGACCGCTCGCCCGCCTCGGCTTCTTGAGATAAACATACTAAAAGTGTCAACACAAGGTTGGTGAGTTCACAGGTTTAAGTAAAATGAGCATTGCGTTTTAGCATTACCAGATAGAGTTATGTCAATATATATCAATAGGTAGCTAACCTATCAAACAAGTATTACTAAGTGTTCGACACTGAAGCTGACTGATTATATGTTTGCCTTGCCACCAAGTCAACCACGACCATGGTAATGTGTTAGCCAAAATTACACCCACTCGACCAACAGTCGAGTTTAGAGTCGGGTGGGGTTTATCAAACCCAGTAGTACGACTCAACAATGACTCGCTATTATCCAATATTAACCGGTTCGATTGTTCAGAAGGACCTAGTTGGTTTGTTGCCACTTAGCCTTACAAGTGATATATAAAGAACAAACAAAATCTAAAGCGTTGGAGTATGTTATCTCCCTCTAATAAAATCGTTAAAGAGTAAAAAGGGGCCGTGAAACTCACTGTTTGCGAAGTTATCAAGTTCCGATAAACCGTGCGTTAAGAAATCCTCAATAGTGCTCTAAAACAAAAACGAGGTTTCTAAGTGTTTTGAACCACAAGTGAGTCTCTAGACTCAACACATAAAAGTTATGCATGAGATGTGTTCGTGTTACGTTTGTGAAACAAGTGCGTCTCGACAAACATGTTAGTGATAAGTTACGGGTGTGATCAAGTATGGTGTTAAATGTTACTACGATATATTTTCAGTAAAACATCTACCACAAGTGCAAGTATGTCAAAAAGAATTCAAACATCGATCAAACAATCACTTTTCATATTTCAATCAAGAATTCAGCAGCTAAGTTACCGAGAAACAATTTAACACGTCATGATTACTCTACTTCACCAATCATAACATGTAGATAAAATCACCAAAATTTACCACAGAAGCACACGTGTGTTAGGTTTCTAAAAATATTTTTATTATATCTTTAGGTTACACTTTTTACCACAAAAGTCAAAACAATACAGTAGGTACACAGTAGTCATTATCATGCGCAACAAAAGGTTCTTTACTAGACCCGTTACATGGTTAATCCAATTAATGCAAGGCCAATTGGGTTAGATTCCACACTCAATTTATTACTTCCATAAGTGGAATCAACTCAATTGGGCTTGTTGTTTGTGAGATATACTATTATCAAAACAGCCTATAAGAAAGTGTCCCGAATCAGAATTGCACAACTAATTTGTAAATTAATAAAAACTGAAATCCACAGATCCAAAAATTACGATCTTAGATTCTTCATAAACTAAACTCGACCTACTACATCATAGAATCAATAATAACTTCAAAAAATATCATTAACATCAAGTACAGCCGTTTTAACATCCATTTATGATTCTGTCCAGCATCAGTTTTCACAAAAACTTCAACAAACTACTAATCTATGAACAATTAACCATGCATGCAACCCTAACTCCTCAGTAATCAATATTTAACATTTAGGGTTTATGATTAATATGCTTAATGATGCAATAATAGATAAAATAGATTAGATAGGGTGTTTAATATACCTAGCTAGCAAACTTGGATCTTCAAACAACTTGTAAAAATATCTTGTATGTGTGTGTGTGTGTGTTTTTCGGTCAATCAAAGAGAGGGGGGGGGGGCTGCCGTCGCTAGGAAGAGGGAGAGAGGGGAAGGGATTAGGTTTTGGTTAAAATTTTGTTTATATATTAATTAATTATATTACAAGTTACACATTGCACCCTAAGCTTCTGATTAGTTTAATTCTAGCACAAACTAGTCCATTTCATCCATAATATGATGTTATACATGCAAGCACATAGTCACATATAAACATAACACGTATTAGTACCAAGAACTTTTTTATATTAATTTTTGTTTGTTCACCAACGGTTTGAGTCTACTCGTGTGTGTTTCGGTGAAACTCCGAAAGACTATTTGTGTAATGATTGTCATATTTAATTGAAACTCTAATTAAATGCAACGGGGAATGCGTTAACTGGAATGACATAGTTCGTGTGATATTGAGTTCGAATTAACGGAGTTCGGGTTAACGTAGTTAACCTGAAATTGACGGTGTCACACCATCGACATATATTTGGACGAGGAGCAAATCTTCTCCGACAGTCTTGTAGAAAAAGGGTACAATCCACAATCCCTCTTTTGAAGCCAATATCCGTAAGATGGTCAGCAAGTGTGCCGTACCAAGCTCTCTGAGCTTGATGTAGACCATAAAGAGCCTTGTTTAAATGGTAAACACGGTCAGGATAGTTCAGATCTTCAAACCGGAGGCTGATTCACTAACACCTCTTCATGAAGTTCCCCATTGAGAAACGCACTCTTGACGTCCATTTGATAAACTTTAATATTCTTGAAAGCTGCATAGGCCAAAAATATACGTATAGCTTCCAGTCTTGCAACAGGAGCATATACTTCAGTGTAATCTACGCCTTCTTGCTGATGAAATCCTTGCACAACCAAACGCGCTTTATTCCTAACGATGACCCCACGATCATCCTTCTTACATTTAAAGACCCATTTGGTCGGAATAGGTCTTAACTCTATCAGGCTTATCAATGAGATCCCAAACACTCAGTCGACTAAATTGTTGCAACTCTTCTTGCATTGCTTCTACCCATGAAGAATCTTCAAGCTCCATACAAACACTCTTTGGTTCCATTTGAGAAAGAAAGCATGTGTATTTTGCGAGATTCGTTATTCCCGATAAATGCATATCGGCATACTCACACAAAACATGAGAATCGTTGGCACTAGCAATCTGATGACGTGTCTGAACACCAGCATCAGGATCGCCAATGATGTTGTTGATGTGCAAAAACGCGGTCTATTAAATATAACCTAACCTAGACACTCTAGTTTTAAATTTATAAATCTGGACTATCTAATGCTAGACCACTAGACAGGCAAGTGTACCCATCAACTGTAGTAGAGCCTAATGAAGTCCGGGATATCGAACCTACAGGACTGTTGAAACCCGTTACGGATCTAGCCGCTATGATACATCGATTATACAATACGAATCTAAACGTTAAATTATTACTTTATTGATAAATATGGAAGAATACATTATGGTGGATGGAAGTAACTTATGGAGAGCATAATTTAGATCTAGATCTCTCTTTTAATATGTACACCTACAAATGAGCGTGAATATGCCTATTTATAGGCCAAAGCACCAATTCGTTAATTTAGTCTATTTCGTTATATCTTTATAACGAATTAGACTCCATTCGTTATGATTCCATAACGAGTGATGATAACTTAACGAACCAGCCTCAATTCATTATATTACATAACGAATGGGCTTATAAACTTAACGAACTAGCTCTCATTCGTTATGCTACCATAACGAATGAGCTTATACCTTAACGAACTAGCCTAGCATATAACAAGACTCATTCGCTATACAAACCATAGCGAATGGGCCATTTACAATAAATAAACAATCTAGACTATGTATAACTTATTCGAATGCTACGGACAACCATTTCGTGCACTAACAGACACCCCCTTTTCCGTAGCTATCGAATACTTTAATCTTGAATACTTTAACTGCAAATCACCAGTCACAAACCGTGCACTAACAAGGACACTAGTGACACCTAAACTAGACTCTGACTAATAACTTAAATAAATTGATTTTTGTCTTTTTTAATTATTAACTATAAACTAAATAACACTTAAACTAATTTTGAAACGAAAACTAGACACGGGCAAATCAGTTAAGAACACAAATAGGGGAAACAACTACCTAGGCAATGAATCCTACTAGTCAACTCGTAAACTCTCAGAATTGGATTTATGATTGGTAACCGGGTTCTAAAAATATAACACTAAGGAATAACTAAAGTACGCTAGATCACCTTCCGGTCTCACCAACAGTACCTAAGAACCCTAAATATCATGTAAAGCTCAACGGTTTAATGGCTCGGATCACCTCCCAGTCTCAGCTTACCTAAATATGCTAAGGTACCCAAAGATTAAATCACCTCCCGGTCTCTCTAATCACAAAACACCCTAAGGCGTAAAGGGGTATTTTTATTGAATTCGGTTATAATTCGGAGCTGTAAGAATCTAAATAAGTCTAGGGTAACTCACTCCCGTGTAATCACTACCCAAACCCGCAAAAGAACAAAACAAAACGACACTTAATTACCTCCCGGTCTCTCAAGTGGCAGAATACTAGGTATCTCTAAACTCTCAATTACCGTTCCTATGGAATACGTGAACAATAAACCATAAACTAGTTACAAACATATAGTAAGTAACCTAATATGCATCCATACATGAAAGACGTTCACAAAGACACATATGGAACAAAAACTAATTATAAATTAATACCAAATACGCATAAGCATGACAACCAAATAAAATAAAAACTTTACCAAAGCATGAACCAATCAATAATAATCCAACACCGAAAATAAAACAAGTCTAAAAAGTATTCATCCAAACCCAGGCAGTATAAAAGTTTAGCCAATTATAATTACGAATGAAAACAAAGATAATATATTTATTGCAGTTCATCGTAAAGAGAAATAAAATTAATTGACCTACTAGTGTCCTTAATTAATTGAGCTGCCTGGTAGCTTAAATTAATTCTCCTACCTACTTGCTAGCTTTTTAATTAGTTTTGAAGATATGGCCGTGAGCACTTTGTTGACCTCCATGCCTGCTTCCTTCTTTAACTTTCTCTAATTCTTTTTAACTTTTGTTCGAAATCCAACAGCCTCCACAACAGAGGTTCCCCCCCCCCCCCTGTTTTTTCTCTTCCCGTGCATCTCTCCTCTTCGCCTTTTATATTATAGTTGTAGGTTTTTTTTTAATAATTCGTTTATGGTTTTTTTTCCTACTCTTATCCGGCCCATGACCCATCATTCTGTTGTCTGGTTTATTCCACTGGTGGCCCGTTTACTCATGAGAAACATATGTAACCTTCAAATAAAACATTAAAACTAATTAAGTTTAGTTACAAAATATGATTTTTTTGAATCCTACGAGACTTCAACTTAATTAAATTCTTATTCTTATTGTTTTACTTTTATAATCCTCCAATCATTATATTTAACTCGGTTAACAAAAATTAATAGCATATATAAAATCCCATGAGACTTGATTGCATGTTTATTGTTTTAGCTCATTGTCTCTTAAAACCTTAAAAACTTAATATGAACCAACTATGCAAATTATTTAATAAAAATAACCCTAAAGCTACTCTAATATCCCCACACTTAAACCTTTTTCGTCCCTGAAAAAGTATTTTGCAATGAAATAATAATTTGAAACTGATCTTTAAAACATATATGTTATCTTTTAAGCATAGATAAACGCAAAAACCGCGATTGCCGATATTGTTGTCCACTTAAACCCAGCCACCAGCCTATCAAGCCCCCAATTACATTAAGCGTTTTAAGTTCAAAAACCATGGCTTGACCTACCCCATCTCAGACAAAGAGAGCTAGAAAAACTAGAGTCAAAGCATACTGGTTTGACAAATCACCATAAGCCAAGGACTTGTTGATGGTACTAAGTAGATGCAATCGGTGAAATTTGATGGATGAATGGTCATGTGGAGGCCGTATGAACATACCCTATATATTATTGGACTTTGTCCTATATATTCCCTAAAAAATATTTATTGACTAAAAACTTTTAGCCCCAATAGTGTATCATCGGAGTCATCATCCCCTTGGTAACACGTAAACTCTCAGCCCCGTCTAGTATGTGCAACTTTGGCCTCTTTTTCTATTTTTGAGAATGCTTCTTTGGCATTTTACAATACATAACTTTCTCTTTCTTTTGCTTTTCGGACCAACTTTTGGAATACTTACAACTTTCATAACTATTTTTTGGGTGCACTTAGGCATCTTTACCTAAAAATATATAACTATTATCTAAAGCTCGTATAAAAAATGGACATGGCGGTGGTGTGCTGGTTTGAGTGTATCTATGTCTTTCCATCTCAAAGTTTTTAGATTATGGTAATCCTCCCTAAGCATCGAAATTCGGTTTCACCGTTTTCTTAAATTATTAGATATATAAAATTTGCTAAAGAGCACTATCAAACCTAGTTCGGCCTACCGACACATCCGAAGCTTAGTGCGTTATCTTTATTAATCTCATATATAATAGTAGTTTTAAAAACCAATCTCAAATTTTTCTATCATTTTTCATTATTTGCAAAAATTTTCATTAAAAATTTCGGGACAATTTTCAATTTTTTTTTATTATTATCTTTTTTTAAACTCTTTTTTATTATAATTTTTTTTAAATTTTTGAATTTTTTTTATTAAAACGTCAGTTTCCCATCCCCACACTTAAATGTCACATTGTCCTCAATGAGACAGGAAAAAGACAAAAAATAAAGCAACATTCAGATATAAGTAGAGTGGAACAGATTCCCCTGGTTAATATGACAAATTGCCTCGCGAGTCATGTCCTGTGCCCACCAATTCGAACGAAAGCCTCATACTCCAATGCTCTCTACCAAGCTGTCACTTACGAACGAAAGCGGCAATCAATAAGCAAATAGCCTACCCACACTTAAATCAAACCATGTATCATCAACCTTCCACAAGCAATCCTGGAGCAACCTGAAAGCAAAAACAGAAAACACAAGGCCAGCAAAAGATAGCAAGAAACCCTAATAAAAATAAAAAAAAAATAAAAATAAAACAAAAGCATACTACCGGGTTGCCTCCCAGAAAGCGCTAAGTTTACTGAAGAGTCTTCAGCCATACTCGCTCCCGAAATCTCAATCAGGAGGCTTTTCTTTTATCCAACCCCGGTCTAACCTATTTAATTTCATCCGTTCAACATATTTAATCGTATAACACATAGTGAAACTAAAAAGCATTTTAAAACATTCAAACATGTCAAACCACCAATACTTAAACTTACCCGAACCAAACCTAATACTTGGCATATAATGAGGAAAGTGGTTATTTTTGCATTTTAGTGTTATCCTATAACTCTTAATGTACCATTTTTGAACCCTCAAAACATGCTGATCCAAGCATTTTTGCGCCCTCTTCTGTGGCTTTGCCTATTTAGGTGGCGATCCACTATCTAATTCCTCCACAGACCTGCTAACATTCCTACGATGTGGCGACTCAACTACCACCATATTATGATCCTCCTCCATTGCCACTTCCACTTCTTTTTCGTTTGGTACACACTTGATCTCCATTGTTGGCTTCCCCATTATTAGTGCTTCTAAATAGATACGATCGCCAACAGAGTCAAATTCTTCATTTTCTTTAAAAACTGGTAAACCCACCAATTCATCACCAAACTCATCCTCCCAAGATGGTAAATGCTCCTCCTCTTTCTAATCTTCCATCTGGTCAAGTGGCTCCTCAACAACATTTTCAATTAACGATGTTGTGTAATCAGGTATCTCCAACTCCATCTCTTCTATCGCGCCCTCATCATCATCTTTCCAGAAGTCATCATCCGTTTCATAGATGGTTTTGCGCTCCTTGTAAGAAAAACTCTCATTTTGAAGCGCTTATCTCGTTTAACCTAGCTCCGAGTTCCTCTATCTTACGGATTGTTTCTCTTTCGATCAACTTATCAAGCCTGGCTTCTATTGCTTTAATCTTTTGGAGTCTTTCACGTTCCTTTTGTTCGTATCTTTCAAACATAATCTCTTTCCAACATTTTGGATATAAAATACTCCTAAACTGACTCGATCTATTAAACATATTAACTAGACTCGACAAACTAAATTATCCTAAAGACGACTAGACAAGCTAAATCTAAGACATGAACTCACAAGACACACCACAAATCAAGACACAAAAGGCTAATTAATCAATTAAGTTCAATCAATGCTAGTTTTTCTATCGCCTAAGTATCCCCGGCAACGGCGCCAAATCTTGATGTGCAAAAATGTGGTCTATTAAATATAACCTAACCTAGACACTCTAGTTTTAAATTTATAAACCTGGACTCTCCTAATGCTAGACCACAAAACAGGCAAGTGTACCTATCAACTGTAGTAAAGCCTAATGAAGTCCGGGATATCGAAGCCACAGGACACTAGCGACACCTAACCTAGACTCTGACTAATAACTTAAATAAATTGATTTTTGTCTTTTTTAATTATTAACTATAAACTAAATAACACTTAAACTAAAACTGACACGAAAACTAGACACGGGCAAATTAGTTAAGAACACAAATAGAGGAAACAACTACCTAGGCAAGGAATCCTACTAGTCAACTCGTAAACTCTCGGAATTGGATTTATGATTGGTAACCGGGTTCTAAAAATACGAAACTAAGGAATAACTAAAGTACGCTAGATCACCTCCCGGTCTCACCAACAATACCTAAGAACCCTAAATATCATGTAAAGCTCAATGGTTTAATGGCTCGGATCACCTCCCGGTCTCACCTTACCAAAATATGCTAATGTACCCAAAGATTAAATCACCTCCCAGAATCTCAAATCACAAAACACCCTAAGGCGTAAAGGGGTATTTTTATTGATTTCGGTTATAATTCTGAGCTGTAAGAATCTAAAAAAGTCCAGGGTAACTCACTCTTGTGCTATCACTACCCAAACCCGCAAAAGACCAAAACAAACGACACTTAATTATCTCCCGGTCTCTCAAGGAGCAGAATACTATGTATCTCTAAACTCTCAATTACCGTTCATATGGAATACGTTAACAATAAACTGTAAACTAGTTACAAACACACAGTAAGTAACCTAATATGCATCCATACATGAATGACGTTCACAAAGACACATATGGAACAAAAACTGATTATAAATTAATACCAAATACACATAAGCATCACAACCAAATAAAATAAAAACTTTACCAAATCATGAACCAATCAATAATAATCCAACACCGAAAATAAAACAAGTCTAAAATGTATTCATCCAAATCCAGGCAGTATAAAAGTTTAGTCAATCATAATTACGAATGAAACCAAGATAATATATTTATTTCAGTTAATCGTAAAAAGAAATAAAGTTAATTGACCTACTAGCGTCCTTAATTAATTGAGCTGCCTGGTAGCTTAAATTAATTATCCTGCCTACTTTCTTGCTTTTTAATTAGTTTTTGAAGATATGGCCGTGAGCACTTTGTTTACCTCTCTGCCTGCTTCCTTCTTTAACTTTCTCTAATTCTTTTTAACTTTTTTTCGAAATCCAACAGCCTCCACAACAGGGGTGCCCCCCCTGTTTTTTTCTTCTCTCGTGCGTCTCTCCTCTTCACCTTTTATATTATAGTTGTAGCTTTTTTTAATAATTCGTTTATGGTTTTATGTACTACTCTGATCCGGCCCATGAACCATCTTTATGTTGTCTTTTTCATTCCACTAGTGGCCCATTTACTCATGAGAAATATATGTAACCTTCAAATAAAACATTAAAATTAATTAAGTTTAGTTACAAATTATGACTTTTTTTAATCCTACGAGACTTCAATTTAATTAAATTCTTATTCTTATTGTTTTACTTTTATAATCCTCCAATCATTAAATTTAACTCGGTTAACAAAAATTAATAGCATATACAAATTCCCATGAGACTTGATTGCATGTTTATTGTTTTAGCTCATTGTCTCTTAAAACCTTAAAAACTAAATATGAACCAACTAGGTAAATTATTTAATAAAAACAACCTAAAGCTACTCTAAAGTGTAGGAAATAGTTATAATATTTATATATAATTTAGCTCATATCAGTTGTCCTGAGGATGATACGTGCATGTGAATCTGATAGTCAGATTCTCAGACACAACTACATTATCAGTTAAATTAGTGAGGTTCTCTTCAACATCATGAGATGATTATCCAACCTCATTATTATCAGTGAACGGTACTGAAGAAGAATTAACAATATGCCCAATATATTATTCCTAAACTCCGTACCATTATCACTCCGAAACGTCTCATCTTGTGTTTGTAAAGTGATTCGATCTTCGTGATTAAATTTTGAAGAAGAACTGGTCTTTGATCTTTAGAACTTATAACTAACACCCATGAGTACCTCGAATAGTCATCATTTACAACTAGACAGTACCAATACCCAGCAATACTCGCACCATTCACAGGACCAAATAAATCCATACGAAGTTATTCCGAAGGAGTAACAATAGAATTAAATAACTTAGTCGGGTGTGACTTTTTCTTCTGTTTTCTTTTCTTGCATGCAACACAGTTATCGGTCAACTTGAAGTGCTTCATGGAAGCCCCTTCCACCAAATCATTTGCCATCAGATAATTCATCTTTCTGACATGAATGTGACTCATACGTCTATGCCACAGAATCGAGTCTATTTCAGTTGCTTTTGAGACAAAACACGTTTCAACAGAAGTCTTAGTCGATACCTTAGTACTCATGTTCAATTCATAAATATCATTTGACCGATGTGTCACACCCTGACTAGGTAGTTGCGGAAGTGTAATACGGGAATGTAACAGATAACTCTGGTATCAATGATATTGTTTATAAAGAAATTCAACAAGCTAAATTTACATCATATTACGTTGGTTGGTACTAAGTTTACAAACTAGGCGAAAACACATAACCAGTTCTCGTGGATGCTTATTCTTTAATATATATGCTTGTATCTATTCAGAGCGATTCAACTTCAGTTCTTAACACCAAGCACGTAAGCAATTATTCTATCTTTGGCTCACCTGAAAAGCATGATAAAACGGGTCAACTACGTCAAGTTGGTGAGTTTCATGTTTCACAAGTACGAATGAAAATCAGTACACGAGTTCATAAAGTTCACAGTATGTATGTATGTATGTATGTATGTGTATGATGTTTTTATACTAAGACACAAGTGAAACCGAAACGAGCTAAAACGCATGGCCACCCTTGCCCATGTACTTCCGTTGACTTTTAACAGCCAGTTTGCCCCAAGTATGTACTATGTCTAACACCACATAGCAGAATGTAATAAGATTAAATGACAATATGCAACTGGGTTAACAAGTTCCGGCATACCCCTCCGGCCCTGTCAGTTGGGTTTGTCAAACAGATAGTACTGTCCATACGCCATCGGCACGAAGTTAATCACTTGTGTTCATGGGGACTTTCAAGTGTTAGTACTTAGATAATTCACATCATCACAAGTTTTTAAGTATATACGTATATGTAAACACGTTTTCCACCCCAAAAGTTTGTAAAACAGTTTAAAAGTGGGGTCATGAAACTCACCTTAAGGTATGTCTTGATCGGTTACACGTGTAGTATGTATAATGTCTCGACTATAGCTCGTATCCTATAATCGTATAGTACGGTTAACACTAGTACAGTGTTTAAGCTAAATCTGGCTGTATAACTAGTCTGGGTATAGCTGTTAGGCCCAGAACATGACCGTAGTCTTAGATTGTGATGTTGTACACTATGAAATGTTTAAAACCAGACTTCGCTCCGTTTCACTGTTATCCGTGCCTAGCCAAGTTGATCGTTTACGCATTTTGGAAATAGGTAAGATCAACTTAAGTAAACATACAGGTTGATAAAATGATTTGATTTACTGAAGAAGTTTAAAGTTTCGGTATCTAGATTGATCGTAGGGTTTGTTTCCGTTTTCATACGGGTTTAATTATACAAAACGCGTACAATCCACCCGAATTGTTCGAAAATCTCGGAAAAAGTTCATTTTTATCAAATTCAACTAAAACTATAATATTTGACCACTTTTGATGTTTTCACATACTAGTCAGTTCGTTAAACACAAAACTGTTGGTTTCGTTAAAACATATATAATCTAAATTTTCAAATAATCATAACAATTTATGTAATTACCTATAAATTATAAGAATTTTTTTTAAAATAAAGTAAAATCTGTAGAAGTTTATAAAAATATTTTCAGAATTTGTATACTTAACTATTTATTTATAAAATTTTCATTTTATGTGTTATAATTAACCTATAAATACCCCATTTATGCCAAACGATTCCCAAAAAATATGATAATTTTTCTACGTGGTCATAATATCATAACACAACCCCTGTAAAATTCCCAGAACCTAATTCTTTGGACAAAATACCCTTTGTGCATTTTTTGGCTGTTAAAACTCGATAAAAACGCAAATGCACAACCTACAATTAGACATCTTAAAATGATCCCAATTATTTCCAGTAATCTTAGCATAACATTTCTGAGTCTCAAAAATAATTTCATAATATTTCATGAAGTTTAACTATTTTTCCCAAATGTAAGCTAATAAACAGTAATAAATTCGCTAAATATTCTCCGTTTATCGAACAATTACCAAATTTGAACAAGGACTCACTTATGTTATCCCCAATGTACCTGAAAATTTTAACAAACTAAAAACAAGCACGTAACAACCTAATACTAAACAGCCCCTAAACGAGAAATACGGTAATTACCTTGTCGATTTTCGATAGTTTTCGGTGGTTTTATCGAATCTCCGGGTCTTGGTTCACAAAGTAAGTGTATCTACATATCATATAACACAAAACCAAGCATAAAATTTCCATAGTTCAGCCTTGTTAATTAGGGTTTCGGTTAGGGTTTCAAATCAAGGTTTTAAACTGTAAAAACGTTATATTAAGGTTCTAATCCGTGTTTTTGGTCAAAAATCTATATAGTGTTTCTTTGTAAACATATTTAAGATCAAAACATAATTTTTTGGTGATTTTAAGGTTTTTGAATGGTTAAGCATGTTTAATACAAATCAAAACCTTAATTTCTATGTTTAAATCATGTTAATTAAGCTTGAAATTCATGAAAATAAGATGTTACCTTTAGGGTTTTGTTTGTTGCAATGGTGAAGAACACAGCAGAACTTGATCTGGTTTGATGTTTTTTTTGTTGAAAATATCCAAGGATAAAGCTTGTTTAACAAGCTTTTACAAAAGGGTCCCACCCCATAAATTGTGGCCGGCCCAAAGGGTGCAAATTGGGCCTCTCTTTTGGCCATTAATGCCTCAGTTTTCGTGTCACATGTACACCTCGGTCCAAAATTTATTTCAAGTTTCGGTTTTTGCAAGAAAACTAGTTCGGATGCGAAAAACAGCGCGAAAACGAATGTTTTTCAGTCATTTTTGTAAAATAAGAAAAATGTACTGAATCGTTGTTAAAAACCCAAATATTTTCATGGATTGCTTAAAATATCTTATATAAGTGTTCAATAAGTCTTTTTTGGCTTAACGGATGCTACAATACTCGTTTTAATGTTAACGATTGTGTTTAAAGTCATAGCGTATTGTTAAACGAAACCTTTTTCGATTAAATGGTTTTAAACGTACTGGGGCTTATATATCAATATGTTAGCCACTATAATATATATAACTCATATATGACTCCTCAGTATATATACGGGTTATAATCAGTATCAGTCGGTTACTCGTTTAATCGCTACAAATTAACCAATTTATCGTTTACTCGCTACGTAATGAATAAGGTATACCTCGTTTTGTCACGAATGTCACATTCTCTCCCGTTAAGAAATTTCATCCCCGAAATTTTATGTGTCAACGGTTATTTTAGGGAACAGGTGTGGGTATTTCTTTCGAAATTCGTTCTTTCGTTCCCAAGTAAATTCGGGTCCTAGTTTTGAGTTCCACCGAACTTTTACCAATGAGATTTTGTTGTGTCGTAACTGCTTGATTTTCCCGTCCACAATTTCCACTGGTTCCTCTATGAAGTTTAGCTTTTCATTTACCTGAACATCTTCCAGTGGTACTATTGTCGTTTCATCAGTCAGACACCTTTTCAAATTCAACACATGAAACACATCGTGAATAGTGCCCAATTCTAAAGGTAGCTTTAGTCGGTAGGCTACGAGACCAATTTTGCAACAATCTCAAAAGGTCCAATATATCTCGGGGCTAATTTACCGGCCTTTTCAAATCTGATAACACCTTTCCAGGGGGGCCGTTTCAGAAACACATTGTCGCCTATTTCGAAGGATATCGGTTTTCTACGAACATCGGCATAGCTTTTTTGTCGGTCACGGGCGGGTTTCAATTTTTGTTTAATCTTATGAATCTTATCGGTTGTTTCTTGAATCAAATCGGATCTTGAAATTTGAGTATCACCCACTTCTGTCCAACAAAGTGGCGATCTACATTTTCTCTCGTATAATGCTTCATAAGGTGCTGCTTGTATACTACGGTGGTAACTGTTATTGTACGAGAACTCAATGAGCGGGAGTCGTTGATCCTAGTTCCCTTTGAAATCCAGTACACAAGCTCGAAGTAGATCTTCTAAGGTTTGTATTGTTCGTTCGGATTGACCATCTGTTTGGGGGTGGTAAGCGGTACTCAGGTCTATTCAGGTTCCCAGAGCTTCTTGAACTGCTTGACAAAATGTGAAGTAAAGTGATTGTCTCGGTCTGATATAATCAAAAGTGGTACTCTGTGTTGGGATACAATTTCGTCAATGTAAATTTTAGCGAGCTTTTCGGTAGTTTAGCTGTTACGGATTGGAATGAAGTGTGCGGATTTGGTTAATCGGTCTACAATTACCCAAATGGCATTGTTCCCTCGGGAGGTTTTGGGAAGATGTGATACTAAGTCCATGGTAATTTGTTCCCATTTCCATTGTGGGATTTCGGGTTGTTGTAACATTCCTGAAGGCTTTTGGTATTCAGCCTTAACCCGAGCAAAAGTAGCGCATTTACTACATATGTGGCTGTATCCTTTTTCATACCAGGCCACCAGTAAAATTCTTTAATGTCTTTATACATTTTATCGGTACCTGGATGAATAGAATATTTAGACTTGTGCGCTTCATCAAGAATCAATTCTCGAAGATCATGAAGAGTCGGAATCCATACTCTATTTTTGAAGTAATATATTTCATCAATTTTCTTTTCAAAGTTCTTTTCGTTCCCGTGCAATTCTTCATTTTTTAATTGATCTTCTTTTAAGGCTTCGTCTTGAGCAATGCCCATACTCTTAGGGTTTAATTCGTTCCTTCCGACTTAATGCATCAGCTACTATATTGGCCTTACCCGGATGGTATTTAATTTCGCAATCATATTCATTTGACAGTTATACCAATCTTCTTTTCCTCATGTTCAGCTCTTTCTGATCAAATATGTGTTGTAGGCTTTTGTGGTCCGTATAAATGGTACATTTGGTGTCGTACAAGTAGTGTCTCCAGATTTTCAATGCAAAAATAATTGCTCCCAATTCTAGATCATGAGTTGCATAGGTCTTCTCATGTACTTTTAATTGTTGACAGGCATACGCTATTACTTTCTTCCATTGCATCAGTACGTATCCTAAACCTTTACGAGATACGTCACAATAGACTGCCAAGTCATTAGCTCCATCTGGAAGACTTAATATTGGAGCTTCACATAACTTTTGTTTTAACGTTTGGAAGGCCATTTCTTGTTCTTCTTCCCAGTCATATATTCGATCTTTCTGAGTTAGGAGGGTTAAAGGTTGGGCAATGCTTGAAAAGTTTTCAATAAATCGTTGTTAGTACCCGGCTAATCCCCAAAACTGGCGAATTTCTTTTAGTGATTTAGGTATTTGCCAATTTTTAATAGCATCAATTTTACTTGGGTCTACTTGGATTCCTTGTTGATTCACAATTTGTCCTAAGAATTGTACTTCTTGTAACCAGAATTCACATTTGGACAATCTGGCGTATAACGTTTCTCTGCGTCAATAACTCCAAGATTACCCGCAGATGTTGCTCGTGTTCCTCCTTACTTTTCGAATATAGGATTTACCTACGAATTGTGACAAAAACAGTGCCAATTATGTATGTCGATTGCATTAATTAATATGTAGCATACGTCACTTACTTGACTTGCCGAAACTTGCGGCAACAATCCTTCGAGATGTCTGAACCTGGCCTCAAATGCTAACTGTTCCTTCTCATGGCTTGCTAGCATCGCATTCATGGATTCAAGTAGAGTCATCAACATGTTCACCACTTCATCTCTCTGCACCACCTCATACTCAAGTTGGGCAATCCGTTGCTTAAATGAGCCTTTTACCCGACTCACATCCCAATATTTACTTGTTGTCAATCCGTACTCAATCCCTTTTAAAAACCCACATTTCTCTTTGCCAAGCACTAAGGTGACGACATCTATGCACGGTTCAAGTGTCAGGGCTCCGGAGGCGATCTGCTCCTCATGTTGAACCTGCAAGAAAACAAATGTCAAACTGTCCTTACAAGCATAAAACGTCAGATTTCATGAACTACTGTAAGTAAATAAACACTTTGTAAATTATTAGGTTAAAATATGTTATATATTTGTTCAAACTAGTCTATTACGCTTGTAACACACTTATGTACAAAAACATATATAAATATTCTAATACGCTAGTAACACGCTTATGTATCCACATCAAGTGTTGAGACAAGTTAGACAGACTCAAGTTTGTTTGACACCAATATAAGGCAATGAATTGACTTTAACATGATTTAAAAAGTTTAATACTAAAACATACTAATTTGGTTGCCACGCCTTCGACAACAGCATTCTTGTATGCGCCATCTTTGTCCTCCCTTGCTTTCATCCACATTAATGCACTGCCGGGGATCTCATCTGGTTCAATTTCCTTCTTTTTGACCTTGTAAAATATTCAAGAGAAAGCAGCTGACGGTCATGCGTTAGACACACAACCAACAAATCATTGAACTAGAGAGAAAGAAGTTGACGGTGATTACCAGTTTCTCTCGAAGGTAGATATAACCCCCTGGTCCCATGTGATAATTAAAAACATTCTTTGCTCGAGCTCCCTTTGATGAAGCCGATTTTTTCTTCAACCACACATTTTAATCATTTCATTATATTTAAATAAAAAACACATAAACCATATATACTCGATCAATCTACGTTTGCAGAGTAGAGGATTTATACCTGAAACTGCTCTGATTGTGTATACTCAACGAAGCGATCCCAGTCTTCTTGCCTGATCATCGTCCTGTGTCCCTTGGGTGTCGCCTTCAGCTTCAGAGGTTTACCGATGTTCGGCATATTGTATTTGGCATACATTTTTCTTCAGAAAACCCGAAGAAGGCGTCCTAGCCGATTCATCACAGAAAGCCGGTGACACGCCTCAATCTCAAGATATTTCTGCATAACATAATACAGTAAAGGTAAATTACTTCTCAAAATACAAAATGCACAAATAAAAATTAAGAATAACCGTTATTTGTTCCCACAGTTTATCTCTAAGATCCTTTATGACCTCCCTCCAACTTAAATGTCTCAAGCCAACTATTTCCCTTACAACATCCCCTAAAAAACTTGCAAACTTTGATCTGGTTTGGCCAGTGAACCTACCCAGATTATCAAACTCCACTGCCAGTCTGACACCTCCAGAGTTTGCATAATCGGTACGTAGCTTAGGTAACCTCGTTAACCCCCTTGTAGGTTTTTTCGTAGTAGCAAAACTGTTGATGGGTTCACTAGTCATCGTCGCTATAGCATCGTATGCTTGACCATCATCGTCGTTGGCTTCCTTGCTGGAGTAGCCTTCAGTGTTGTCTAGTTTAGCGTCGTCGTTGTCGTTGGCTTCCTCATCAGAGTATAAAACATGTTCTTGTTCGATTGTTTCATCTATAAGCTCCATCTTCGATTGTTCTTCTTCAATTTTGTCGTCTGATTAATTTGTGGAGTGGAAAATTTGTTAATAATTTGGAGTGTAATTTGATTTTTGGAGTGTTAAATGTAATTTGGAGTTTTTGAATATTTGGAGCCAATATTTTGGAGGTTTGAGTTTTGCCTCCCTTTTAATTAAGAACCAATAGATTATTGGCAGAGAACCTCTGGCTGAAAATAGGCACTCTGAAAATCATTCTTGCATTAATCAACTTTTGAAACTAACAAAGTACCTTCATTGATGTCATATTCAAATCTGCACTTATCACCAATCTGTAAATCATTTTCCGCCCTGAAAACTTTCCATTTTGGTAAACAATATCTGACTTTCAGTTCTGACAATTCACCATGAAGTTTCATATTTTTGTACGACCTTCGGGATTGACCAAAGTGATTAGCATTCCATCATAGGCATCAATCTTGGTAGCAATGTGACCCGGAAGACGCCGTGAAAAGCAAATTTCAAATATATTATAAAGTTAAAATTTAAACGCATATACTTGTAAATAAAAAAGAAATTTAAAAATTCAATTTACCAATTTGTTGGTGACGTTCATGTGGAAGACGATTTTAGAGTCATCATTTTGCTCATCAAGATGAATTGGGTTTTGGGAGAAACAACCTTGATTGCTTAATTGATAGTTGAGAAACATTTGATTTGGACCAGGAAGGATAAATTCTATGCCATCTTCATGAAATACATTAATATGAAATGTAAAATCTGATATGACTTCAAACACAACAAATGAACCACCTTTCAAGTTGGTTTATTTAAAAACCTCATTCCATCCATCCTCTAGCCTAAAACCCATTCTATACCAATGACATGAAACGTTAAACAACACTCTATCTGGAGTAATAAGCTCGAAAAGAAAATTCATGCAATTTTCACCAAATTCTTGAATCACGTACCACTTAGTGAAATCCTGTTAAACATGTTAATTAATAGACATTTGAATTTGGAAACAATCATTAAAAACCGAAATTAAAATTTACCAAGTATTGAAGGTGTCGGTTTCTGACTGGAATGCATAACATTGTACCGGATTGATCATTTACGTTTCTTTTGAAAGTAAACATGTTCAACATAGATGTTGACTTAACCTCAAAAACAACATATGTTCCAGCTTCTATACAACATTCTCTGATTAATTCAGTCCAACCGGTTCCAAAATAAAAGTCATCAAGTACTTTGATTATAATTACAAAAAACGTTCTACCACTTTCATCATAAATCAAACAACATCCAGTATTCGATTTCATGTCAGCAAACATTGGTTTAACAGCTTTAGGAATGAGCAATAAGTAACACTAAAAATGTTCTTAGAATGTATATGTTGCAAAACTGTAAAATGTTTCATAAAAAAAATTAACCAGATAACATTAACATACCATCCTACTCATTGAATCGCTGTCGATATCTACCAGGAACTTAACTCCATTATTGAGACGTGGCATTTTTATGTCAGACGAGTCTGTATGTTCTTACCAGGATAAGCGATGTCTACGAATTACAGTAAATACGAATTACAAATATTCTTACATTAAAGCGATGTTAGAAGTCGATTTAGGGTTTTGAAGTAAAGGCGTTTTATCATTGAGAATGGTTTGAATTTTTATTTTATTTTTTTTATTTTTTTCTACACATTTAATTATAAATATATGTTGGTTTTTGTTTCATAACTTATTATATTTAACTTTTTAAAAAAATAGTATAAAAACATAGTCTTACTTTTAGTTTTTTTTACTAACATTCCGGTATAAATTTCGTTAAAAGTTGAGTTCGTTTAATAAATCGTATTTTTTAAATAAATTTAAAATTTTATCCATTATTGAACCATTAGTAAGATTTTCTGGATAAGATTTACAACTTCGTAATAGAGAAGCTCATAACATTCTAGTGTTATCATTATCATAATGAATAAGTATGTAGTTTTGTATCATTATCATCTTCTAGGTTATCATCATCACCATATGTGTTTGATGATGATCAACATCATAAAGGTATCATCATTATCATGTATTATAGTGGCTATCATCATCATAATCATCGATCACCGTCACCATGAAACGGCATCATCATCAGACGTGCGGGTAATCAACGTGGTCATTGTATAGGCTATCGTAGTCGGCGTTGATGATACGGGTAACATATATCTCGTTATCAGTGTCATCATCATCGTCAACAACATCATCATCAGCATCATCATCAACCTATTGCCAAGTACGGGATGTAGTCAACATCGTATGGGTTATCGTAAACAATACACCCAATATTTGCGATCACTGTCGGCACCATCTTATGAATTGTTGTCGTCATCAAACGACATCATCAGTCGTACAGGATACCATCAGTATGACCATCGTATACGTTATCATGGTCGTCGTCGATCTTACGGGATACATGTCATTAAACATCGGTGTCACCATCATCATCAACATATATATATATATATATATATATATATATATATATATATATATATATATATATATATATATATATATTTGTGTGTGTGTGTGCGTCTGTGTGGCGTATTGTCATATAGGTACATATAATTGATCATCATCATATATATGTGTGTTCATCATCATATATATGTGTGATCATCATCATAGACATCATGCTCATTGTACGAGCTACACTCGCCATCGTATGCGTTGGCCTAAGCAAACCGTACCATATAGGTTAGCAGCATCATTATGATAACCACCACCAACCCAGGTTTTTATATCCATGTATACATGTGGGTACCATTATATTAGCATCGTCGTCGTCATAATTGGGCCAATCATCATGGTCATCATACGGGATAGCACCGTCATCGTCTCATGGATTACATATCCGCAATCATACTACGCACCACCTACTGCCACCATCCACCGGCCAAATTCGCCACAACGACCTCCAGCACCAACCACTAACCACTAACCACACACCACCACCACCCACCACACCTTCGCCACCACCACCACCACCCACTAATATTATATATATATATATATATATATATATATATATATATATATATATAAACCCACCAAGCACCACCACCACCCACCCACCACTACCACCGACCTTCGCCAACATCACCCACCACCGACCTCCGCCACCACCACTACCACCGATCTCCGCCACCACCACCACCCACCACCACCACACATCCGCCACCACGAACCACCACACCTCCGCCACCGTCCACCACCATCATGACCACCTGAACCCACCACCACCCACTAATATTATATATATATATATATATATATATTAATATATATTCTACGATTAAAATTTAAAGCACACTCCTTCTTTTAAAAGGGTCAAATAATTACCCAAAATTCATCCTCGTAAGTCAATATTTCTACTGTGAAGCACAATTATTCCCAATATTCCTTAAAAGTGTCGACGATTCGTTTCTACAGTGAAGCACAAGCACAAGCACAAGCACAACCACAAGACCGAGTGGTTTAATTATTTTGGAACAAGACCAAAATGAAGAACCTTAACTCATCTACTTCTGGAATGGAACTAAGGGCGAAGCACAAGCACGATAGGTCTCAGAATAAAGATGGAACAGGTGTTAATTTATGATTTTTTTAGCGTTTTAGGTTTAAGTAATCTTAAAATATAAGCATTTGTTTAAATCATCTTATGTATTAAGGCGTTTTATAAGCGTGTTGTTGTTGTAATACATATCTTTGTTTTTTTAAAATCTATGTATAATATTAAAGCATGTTATAAGCGTATGCTAAGCGTGTTATGGCTTTGGTATGAGAATTATCAATGTGATGTTTGATAAGAGTTTTCTGTTTCCTTATGATTCGTGTTGTTATCCCCTACCCCCATGTTTTATTGTATGGATGTGATTCAGTTGTCGAAAAAAACAAGATTGATAAAGCTAAGCATCTAACGAGAAGAGAGATAAAAGGAAGACTAAAAAGGTTGCTCCGGTGGTGAAAAAGGTGAAAACAAAACATGTTGTGGAAGCAGACTCTGATTTAGACCTTGACACAAAAATCGACAGGTTGTTGTCAAAGCAGAGGTGGAACACAGCATCTCTGACCCGGACTTTCAGCGTCCGAAAAAGAAAGCCATTAAAGAAAAGAAGCCAGCCGAGAGGGGAAAACCATTTGTTGAATTCGTAGACAAAAAATTGAAGAATAGGTGTGCACCTTGTAATATTGTTGATGCAGTGAAGGCAATGACCACTGCCCAAAAAACTTGTGTAAAAGAAATGGGTTTCGGGTCAATGTTAAGACTTCAAGTAACCCAAACTCCAACAACTTTGGGATATTGGTTGCTCATGAACTATAATAATCGTTTAAATGAATTGAACATTGGGAGCGGTGTTATTAAGATAACACCACAAAAAGTACATGAAGTGTTGGGGATACCAATGGGTAAGATTCCTGTTTTATACAAGAGTAGACCAAGATTGGGGGAAGATGTTACTACAGATTTGTTCAAAAAGCAATTCCCGACAAATTCAAGAATAAGTATAAAGCATGTGAAAGACAAACGCTGCAGTCAACTACATAACAACACCTACTCTTAATAAGATAGAAAAATACTTGGAGAATAACGGTCCTCCCTTAGAAGAAGATGCTACTGAGGTTGTTGTTGTTGCTGCTGCTGTGACATTTAGTTTTGACGGGAAGGGGATTGATGTGGCTGCTGCTGCTCCTGCTGCTGTTACCGTTACTGCTGCCGGGAAGGGACTTGATGAGACTTCTGATGCGGCTGTTGCTGATACTGCTGATCTGACAGTTAGTGCTGCCGGGAAGGGACTTGATGAGACTGCTGCTACGGCTGCTGAGACAGATAATGCCGATCAAACAGCTAAACAAGATTTTGATGTTTATGTAAGCGTTTATTCACCTTTAACTTTGCAAATGCCTATCGTGCTTGTTGACTATTATTTAACTCCATTACAACTGGTTGGGATAAATTGAAAATGTTTTTGAATTAACAATAACTATATTTTCTTTTTACAGTCTTGGAATAAGGCAATGGATAAAAAGTTGAAGACATTTGATAAAAATTTGCTCAGAGATCAACGAGTTGGTCCGTTAAGGAAAGGATAGACATCCATCAAATCACAATATATTTTCTAGATGTTGTGAATGGGAAAACAGTTTCACTAATAATGTGGTCCCTAATACACAAGATTCAGATGTTGGTGTTGGTGGTCCAGTGGCTGCCCAAAAAGTTATTTGGGCTAAATTAATTATAATTATAATTAAAACGCTCATAAAACGCTTATGCTGTTTTTTTAAACTTATTACATCTGTGTGATGCAGTGGATTCAGATGTTGGTGTTGGTGGTCCAGTGGCTACCCAAAAAGGTATTTGGGCTAAATTAATTATAATTATAAATAAAACGCTCATAAAACGCTTATACAGTTTTTTTAAACTTATTACGTCTGTGTGATGCAGTTGATTTAGATATTGGTGTTGGTGGTCCAGTGGCTGCCCAAAAAGGTATATGTACCAGCTTAATTATAGTCACAATTGAAAATGCTCATAAAACACTTAGGCTGTTATTTTAAACTTATTACATCTTTGGTTGTCGTAAAAACTGATGCAGGTCAAAAAAACAATGTCTCATGTGCAGATAATGATAAAGTTGTTAATAAAGTGGTTGAGTGGCTAAAGAGGGTATTTAATTATTGTTAATACAGTGATTAAGTAAAATGATGTTTTGTGTAAACAACTTGTTTGTCAAGTTGTTATATTAGGATAACTTAAAATAATTGAGGTTAGAATATCTAGGAAGATAAGGTTGTAACTTGCAACTAGTTATGCAAGTTGTTTTAAGATTATGCAGATTTTATGTTGTGATATTTTAGTATAAATAGGTGGCTAAAGTGTCTTGTATAAGTGTGGTGGTTTAATCCCTTTAATACAAGAGCAGTTTTGTGACTTTGATTGCCAACAATTATAAATAAAAAACAAAAGGGGTTGAATGTATTTAATTATAGTTACAATTATTTTCAGTCAAATTTAAAATGAGTTGTTTTATGTTTAACAGTTGACACTGGATTGTCAACAAGTGATAACCTCATTACACTGAATTCTCCATATCTTCTGAGAGAGGTTGACGTATCCGCTAGTGTCACAGAAGATGAAGAAATAATTTCAGAGTATATATTTTTTTGTCTTGAAGACATTTGGGAGGAGGTCTAGAAGTCCACTCACACAGACTCGTTCAAGGTGATCTTTGAAAGCTACTGTCCTTTCATTTATATAACCACCAATGCAAAGGATGCATTTACTGAACTAATGAACTATGAAGAAAAGAACAAATTTGCAGCATCACCGTTCAGATTCTTTGCTTCAAGCACTCTGCTGGTACAAATTAATCTATTTTGTTTGTACTATTAAAAAACGCTCAAAAAATTCTTTAAGCATTTGCATTTTAACTACTATACAGACAAGTGACCATTATGTTGAGTCAAGGGGTTACACATACAAAGAAAGACTGGATGTGTTTTCAGACAACATCGAAAAACAAATGGCAATTTTTGGAATCAAATCATTCAAGGAGGTTGCTATAGTGCTCGTGCCAATTGTACAACACGAACATTTCTTTATGGTTACCTTAAATCTTCAAACATGAGTGATAGAATTACTTGACAACAGTACAAATCAAGAAATACCAGCTGATGCAAAGTTTGAAAGCTTAGAAGACAAATCAAAAAGCAATTAGAGAGAATTTTGAAGAAAGATACGGAAAGACTCCTGATATACTGGTAAACATATATAGCTTTAGCATAAAAAACATACATACCTGTTATAAAAATTGTCAAAATACTTAAATTGCTTTCTATTTTGTTTAGAAAAAGGTCT
This sequence comes from Bidens hawaiensis, assembly GCF_021521415.1. NCBI lineage: Eukaryota > Viridiplantae > Streptophyta > Magnoliopsida > Asterales > Asteraceae > Bidens > Bidens hawaiensis. Next base: position 68,061 of record NW_027498974.1, read on the forward strand.
TTTGCATGTATCTTAAAACAATCAAACACCCATTGCTCAGAAAATCCAAGTAGCAACAATCAGTAGATTGAAGATGACATGGAGAACAAGAAATAATGGAATAGATTGTGGTATTTTTGCTATGAGACACATGGAGACATATGATGGGAAGAGACCATGGGGGTGTAATTTCAAAAAGGAAGGTCGTAAACAACAAAAACAACTAAAATGGTTGAGGTCAAAGTATTTGTGCAAAATCCTCCTCTCGTATGTAAACCAACACAGAAATACTCTTATCAAGAAAGCACTGCTATTCCATGAAAATAATGACACTCGTTTAACCAGAGAAGAGTTGATTGCTGAACTTAAGAAAAGGAAACAACAAATTTGAATGATTTCAAAACTGACTTCTATGTACTTTAAGATACTTGTTATGATATGAGTATATATGGGAGATCTCTAGTCTTCTGTTACCACTTAAGATAATAGTTACATGTTGAATCAATGTGTTAACACAAACATAAAAATTTTATTATTACCAAAACACACATATAAATACACCATCACAAACATACAAATTTTATTACTACTAATCTCTGAGTGACACACATATAAACACACCATCACAAACATACAAATTTTATTACTACTAATCTCTGAGTGACACACATATAAACACACCATCACTACATCATAAATACTTATGAAACACCATCACATACTAATCTCGGAGTGACATAAGAAACTTCAACTTCAATTCCATTAAGCAATTCAGTTCAAGAATTGCCTTGCCCAAAAGTTTTAACTGGTCAAGCTCTCTCTGTACTACATCAACCATAAACAAAATAGCAAGATCTCGGATAGTACTAGCGAGCATTCGAGTAAGAACTTTTGCAATGACATCCCTGGCATACAAGTTGTTGCTATCTTTACAAATTATTCAGTAAGAGTTTCCCGAAAAGCTTTATCTGCCTTGATTTGATCCTCAATTTACCTTCTGAGTACATCCTTGTAGGCTGTGGATGATGACGGGCAATCCATTATTAACTAAAACAAATAATTAAAAATCATGTAGGTATATGAGTTTCACAAATGTGGTGTAGGTATATATAACCAAATGGCTCAAAGACAAAACAAAAGTGTGTCCCACGCTTGGGAAACGCTCACGGACGAATAGTAACCCTGTAATAAAAAAACAAAAGGGTGTCCTACGCTTGGGAAACGCACAAACTTGTCTCATGTGTTTATATCACCTGCCAGAATTAATTTGGGAAATTGATCACAATTATACTAAGCTGTCAAAAATATTGGAAAAATATTTAGGTAATAATAGCCTACAAAGGTAATGATAGTTACACTACAAATCAAACTTAACTCCATTAAATTACTAGCTCAACTTCTGAAAATTAAATACTCTATATATACTCACCTATCTAATTTGTTATTCAATCACACTAACATTTTCAAAAAGATAATAAAAATGTATTATTCTGATAAAACTGTGAAGAACATGGTGAAAGCAAGGATGAATCTTGAGAAAGAGAAAGACGACACTTTGTTGAAGACAATCGAAGAGATTAGGGCTAGACTCGCATTTGAAAAATCAAATACCCTCGACTCATGTAAACTCATGCTGTTTGAAACAGACACTGAGTTTAAGGCAAAAGCTGTTGATTATCTGAAACAGCAGTCTGCATGCTACGACTCAGTGTGTGGGACTCTGGTTGACGCCATAACTACGGTGTCAACCAACATGAGTTTAAAGGAGTTGGGGAAGGAGATTGTGGACAGGGCGGAGTGATGGTGATGTTAGCTTCTCTCTTTTTGGTTTTTTTGTGATGCATTGTAATTAATTGTACTTTTTGTATGACAACTTTTGATGAATGGTAAATATATGGATTATCTTAAAATGCTTTCTTAACATGTTTTATGGATCATCTAATGGCTATCCCTGTCTTTTGTTAAAAACACTTGTGATACGCTTATTAAATCGTAAACAAGACTTTGTTAAATCTAAAAATAAAACAAAAAAACTTTGTAATCGATTAGGTTAAAATATGTTATATATTTGTTCAAACAACTCTATTACGCTTGTAACACGCTAATGTACAAAGACATATACAAATATCCTAATACGCTAGTAATACGCTTGTGTAGAACAACTCCTTTCTAAACCCTCCTATATATATATATATATATACACATATATATCTAGTTTTGTTTTCATTAAAAACTCCTTTTTCACCCCCATAAACACTAAAATAAAACACTTAAAAAAACCACAACATCCATGGAAGAAATCTCATCGTGGACCACAACATACAGTAACAATCGTTCTCAGGTTTATTGTTTTTGTGGTCAAGAAACCATTCTAAGAACATCAAGGACCACCAAAAATCCAGGTCGGAGGTTCTACAATTGTGCATCTCAGGTTAGTGAAATTGCAAATAAAGTTGGAATTCATCTACAATTGTTGACCTTAAACTCGATATTTTTTAACTTAGGGCAAAAAATGTGATTTCTTTACATGGTCTGATTGTGTTTCGTCCACAAGCTCTGACGTGTGCACAAGATGTACAGGCATAATTCCTATCTTGATAAGGGAAAATAAGTCATTAGAGGATCAACTTGCAAGGAGTGTAGCTTCACTGATTGAATCAGAAAAAAAAGTGAATATATTGTATTTTATTTGCTTCTTGTTATTTTTAGGGCTTTTAATTAGTTTTGTAATTAAAAGCTAAGAAACTTGGTTATGATTTTAGACCAGCTATTATGATGTATTTTTATATTTCTAACGGATTTAAAGGCCTTTTAATGAGTAGTTTAGTTTGAGTGTTTTCAAAATCACATTGTATTTATTTCATTAAAAAGAGGTTATTATAAAAAATTTATAAAAGTGGTTATTATAAAAAATTATTAAAAGAGGTTATTATAAAAAATTAATAAAAATATGTTTCCTACTGAGTTTCGAACCCGCGATATTTGCAATCTATGTTTAATCACAAGCGCCTCAACCGTTTGAGCTACACCCTGAGAACATAATAGAAACTCTTATAATATTTATATTACGAAATGTCGATATTTAAAATTTTCATTTTTACCCGCCAATTAATCTACTTATCTTCTGGAAGACTCCCAAATCAATTAGTATTGACCAAATAAAATCTCACACTCTCACCAAACCCTAATAAATGATCTGCTAGTGTATTTATTGAACTCTCATCAATTAATTCCTACCGAACAGCTTCATTAATCTCAGGTGAGTACCAAATATTTTTGTTTTTTGTGTCATACATAATAAATGTCAGTTACATTTATTGACGTTAATTAGTGTGTGTATATATATATATCGTTGATGACACAGTTAATAAAAAAATTCTTGGAAGATGGATAAGTCTTGGATGTCAGTAGGCGACAGGTGCAGTAAAACATATAAAGATGGTGTTAAGGCATTTCTAGATTTTGCAGTTCGCAATTGCAAGGAGACATCACCACCAATTTCTATTTCATGTCCATGTGTTCGGTGTGTGAACCACGTATCTCTTAGTGTAGACGATGTAGAACATCACTTGTTCAGGTTTGGATTTGATAAGAATTATACTACTTGGATAAAACATGGAGAAGCCGACACCAACATTCCAACTAGTTATGTTAATAATACTGGGTTTGCATGCACCTGCATTCCAACTAATTATGATAATAATACTGGGCTTGCTGACACCAACATTCCGACAGATGCCTGTGAAACTGTATAAATGGTAAATGCTACAAAAGACAATTTCAAAGGCGACAAGAAGTATCAACAGTTTCTAGAACTACTTAATGACGCTGAGAAGCCCCTGTATAAAGGATGTCATGACTTCACCAACTTGTCTGCATTAGTAAAACTACTCAACTTGAAGAGCAAGCATGGGGTATCTCATAAGTTCGTTGATGATCTTCTGAAATTGTTGAAAAAGATGCTACCTGCAGATAACGAAATGGTAAATAATATGTATGAGGGAAAAAGGATAATGAAGGCAATGGGCTCAGGATACGAAAACGTACATATGTGTATCAACGACCGCATTATTTACTATAAGGATTACAAGGATTTGGAGTCCAGTTTGTAACAAGTCAAGGTGAAAGGTGGATGAGAAGACTAACAAAATTTACATAAACACGCCCGCTAAGGTACTGTGGTACTTTACCATTATTACACAATTCAAGCCCCTCTTTCAATCAAAGACCACATCAGAGAATTTAACATGGCACGCCACGAGTACCAATAAACCCGGTGTTTTACGCCACCCATCAGATTCACCGGCATGGAAAGCCATAGATGACAGGTACTCCGATACCATCGGAAGTGATCCAAGAAATCTTCGTCTAGGGATTTGCACTGATGGGGTCGACGTACATAGAGGCAACAGAAACCACAGTGTCTGGCCTACTTTAGCAGTCATTTACAACCTTCCACCTTGGATGTGTATGAAAAGAAAGTTCATCATGCTTTCCTTATTAATATCCGGAATGCCAGGAAACAATATTGATGTGTTTTTACAGCCTTTAATTGACGATCTAGCATCTTTATTTGAGGTCGGGGAGCCAACATATGATGCATATAAACAAGAAACGTTTACACTACGTGCAGTTGTGTTACAGACGATTAATGATTACCCTGCTCTTGGTACACTCTGTGGTTGCCCTTACAGTGGATTCAAAGGTTGTGTAGTGAGTCGGGGAGACACTCAGTGTGTTCGAATTTATCACACAAAGAAGCAGAGTTATGCTGACCACAGAAGGTATTTATCACATGACCACCCTTTCAGAAAACAAACAAAGACGTTCAACGGAAAAGAGGAGATGAGAACCACTAAAGAGCCTATGACAGGATACGACGAGGTAAAAAACATTAACAATGAATGGGGAAAGGGATCTGAATCCCTAAGTGGGAGTAAGAGAAAAAGGGATAACACAACGCCGCAACCATATTGGAAGAAGTTCAACATATGGTACCAACGGCTCAGCTATTGGAAGTATTTACCTGTCCAACATTGTATTGATTTGATGCATGTTGAAAAGAATTTGGCAGAAAGTATTGTCGGGACGTTGCTGAACATTCCCGGTAGGAAAAGGACGGATTGGCAGCTAGAAAGGATTTGGAGTTTTTAGGGATTAAAAAGGAGTTGCAACCGAAAGCAAAAGGCAATAATACAGAACTGCCTGCAGAATGCTTCACATTATCAGCACAAGAAAATAGACATGTTTCTTGAAACATTGTATAAACTGAAGGCTCCACTAGGGTGTTGTTCTAACTTCTCTAGTTTGGTGAATCTTAAAGAAAGGAAGCTACAAGGCCTTAAATCACATGATTATCACATGCTTATGCAACAGTTTCTGCCCCTTGCAATACGGTCCATTATTCCAGAACCAATGAGAAATGCTATAATCAGGCTTTGTTTTTTTTTCAAGTCTATTTTTAGCAAAGAAATCATTGTAGAAGAGCTTGATAAGATGCAGGAAGAGCAAATAGTTACACTGTGCCTGCTGGAGAAGTACTTTCCTACATCATTTTTTGATTTTATGGTTCACTTAACCGTGCACATTGTCAGAGAGACAAAATTATGTGGGCCACCATGCTTTCGTTGGATGTATCCCTTTGAAAGGTGTATGAAGGTTATCAAACGGCATGTGCGAAACAAAACATATCCAGAAGGGTGCATTGCTGAGGAGAACATTGCGGAAGGAACAATTGAGTTTCTAAGCGAATACCAAAAAAACATCAAGAGTACTGTTGGTATTTCACATGATAAGCATGATGATAATGGGGAGACAATTCCTGTCACAGGCGCTAAATCAGTTGAAGTTTCTCCTGATCTCTTCAAGAGAGAACATTTCTATGTGCTGCAGAATACGCCTGAAATAGCGCCGTATATCGAGTAAGTATTACTAATATATATACTCTAAATTATATATATATATATATATATATAGAGAGTGCAGTTACTGTACGCTAATGCCTTAACGTACGGTAGATACGCGAGACGCTTAAAGGCAAAAAACAAAGGAAAAAACCTAAAACGCTCAGAAAACATAAACGCTCAGCAAACACACCCATACACACACACACACACACATATATATATATATATTAGTTCGGAATATACCATACGTTAAGGCATTAGCGTACGGTAACCGTACAATAACTGCACCCATATATATATATATAAATATATATATACTCACAATATATTATACTCCTACTTGCAGACAACACAAGACCTCTTTGAAAAACCAAATGCCTCGTAACCGACAAGCATTGCTGGAGAAGCATACTTAAAGTTTGGTGACTGGTTAGGCGACAAGGTAGATCAATTTATTAAGTCTTCTATAATTTTTAAAAATCTTTTATAGAGAGAGCTAATCCTTGTAATGAAATTCAGGTTGAAAGAGAGCTAGCGGGCTCCCCAGGTTCAGTATCGGAAACCGTAAAGTGAATTGCACACGGAGCACACCGCAAACGTTTACAAATACAACTCATACGACATCAACGGTTTTGAATTTCGTACAAAATATCATGATGGTAGAGTTTACCAGAACAGCGGGGTTGGTGTAGAGGCGGATGACATGCACATCAAAAAAGACGTGGTGACCTATGGATAAAACTTTTATTTTGGGGTTTTGCAAGAGATATGGGTCCTAGATTATCATACTAAAAGAATTCCGGTCTTCAAGTGCCAATGGGTTGACCGTAAACATGTCAAACATGATATTCTTGGTTACGCGCCGGTCGACCTAAACAAATTTGGCCACAAGGATGATCCGTTCATATTGGCCTCGCAAGCACGCCAGGTGTTTTATATTCAAGATCAGCTGGATAGAAAAAGGCATGTTGTCCTCATGACTCCACCCAAGAATTATAGGCATTCGTATGACGAGGTCATATGAGGAATTTAGTACGGTAACTTTCCCTCAACAGGGTAATACATTGCCACTTGTACAACCAAACCAACTTCTTTGTAATGAGTCCCCGGATGATTACTGGAGGCCCGGGAAAAAGCCTATAACTATTCGTAATGGAGATTGACACCGATGTCGGGGTTGTCGACCCAGCAGTTGTGTTCGTTCGGCTAGTTAGATGTAAATATATGTTTAAATTTAGTTGTGATACATGATATCACCATTCTTTACTTTGTACTTATTAATTTAAACTAAAGAAATATTGGTTGTTTTTAATACTATTACTACTTATACAGGCCGGTTTGTTGAATTCATTTCATCTTCTGGCTATTTTGGTCAATTGGTGTCAAGTTCAAACATACATCATGTTACATCAATTAAAATCACAACTGACTTGTAGTGTATCATAGTAAGATCAATAAAGTCATTACACTCATAACTGACTCGTGCTATATTAAAGTTACACTAATACAAAGATAGCCCAAAAATGCATCATGTTGTCTAGGGTGTTCATGGTTCGGTTGGAAACCGCGAAACCGCCCCAAACCGGCCATCGGTGACGGTCATCATTTCACGTCTGATGGTTTTGTTTCTTGCACAACCTCTATTTGGTTATGTTTCAACATAATTTTTAACAGTTGGTTTCCTGCAAAACATTATCAACTCATTTTATAAAAAAAGATCATTATGCCATCTTTTTCACTAACCTGCATACCAAAATTGTACCCTCCATACTCAGATCTTTGACCAAAGCATCTGTGGGTCTTAGACTTTGATGAAGCCTTTGAAAAAATAAAATTCAGTTTTGAATAACCCCTTCCAAACTCAATGCCATCACCAGTAACCTAATTTAAGATTTGGTGATGGCATAGAGTTTTGGAAGGGATTTTATCAAAATTTAAGATTTTTGGAAAGTTTAAGATCTGTGGAAACCTTAGATTTTTTCTGATTGGCCAAGTTTGGAATTCACATAACATATATATATATATATTAAAGCCTAATAAATTTCAGCCACCGGTTTTATTGCAGTCATTAAAGTCTCTGTTGTTTTATAGTTGGTTGTTGAGTGTGTAACTGCATACTACCTGTCAAAATGGTTTCCACACGCTTTGGAAACGCTCACAAGCTGCTATATCTTGGAAATATATATCACGCTTTGGAAACGCTCACACGCTTTACAATTAATAATAACATTTACAATAATAATATTCACATAACATATTAATACCAAAATATAATAACATTTACAATAATAACATTTACATTAATATAGAAAACCAAATTACATAAAACTAACTCCTAGCATCCGATTCCATATCTGAATCTACATCGATATCCATCGGATTCTCAGCTTCTCGAGTCCTACCATCAGTTTCCGTATCTGAATCTACATCCGGATTCTCTTCTGGAGTATGAGAGGGCATGATCCTCTCGTACATGCCATCCGAGGTGTAGGTGGAGTCCTTACGGAATTCCCCATAAAGGGACACAGCCTTGAAGTCCTTCAAGTCGTTCAACTTAATGTACGCCACCTCGATTCCCGGGACTACCATATCAATGCTGAAATAGTCAGCAGTGGTGTACCCAAGCCACCTAACCATTCGGTTAAGTTATTGGTACGTGAAGGTTTGAGCGTGGACATAGTCCACAAACCTAACCATTTGATTCTTCCGGACGGCGCCGGAAGAAAAGTGAAAAAGAATGGTGAAAAATGTGGGGTCGTAGTAGATGGGGGCATGAGTACCCGATTTACATACAATCCATGTTGAAGCCATTATCGGAAATAAATCGGAAGTAGATTGTGATTGTGATTGTGATTGTGGATTATGACTGGTATTTAAACACCATCGGAACCCGGCGGTACTTCTCCCTGACAAATTGAAATTGTCGGCACAAAAAACTGTAGAGGCAATGATGACGTCGCCACTCGTCAAATAAACGTGTGGCCATTAATTACGTTTGGACACGCTTAAATATATTTTAGTGTGACCATTTATCACTTATAACCACACATATTAAGTGTATTTGTGACAATAAAAAACTTAGAAAAAATGAAACTAAGATACTCTTTGGTCACACAACCTCATATAAGTGGCCATTAACTACATTTGGACACACTTAAAAATATTTAAGTGTGGCCATTTCTCACTTATAGCCACACATAATAAGTGTTTGTGACAATAAAAACTTATAAAAAATAAAACTAAGATACTCTTTAGTCACACAACCTCGTATAAGTGGCCATTAATTACATTTGGACACATCTAAAAATATTTAAGTGTGACCATTTCTCACTTATAGCCACACATAATAACTGTATCCGTGACAATAAAAAACTTATAAAAAGCAAAACTAAGATACTCTTTGGTCACACAACCTGGTATAAGTGGCCATTAATTACATTTAGACACACTTAAAAATATTTAAGTGTGACCATTTATAACTTATAGCAACACATAATAAGTGTATCCGTGACAATAAAAAACTTAGGAAAAATAAAAGTAAACTACTCTTTGGTCACACAACCTCGTATAAGTGGCCATATATTTTAAGCGTTTTAGACACATTACTAATAAATACAATGGTTGTTCGTCATATTTCGCCACTTTATTAAAAATGTGGCTAGAAAATGTGACATTAGGTCACCCAACGTAATATAAGTGGCTATATCTTTTACCTTTTAGACACATCTCTTATCAATACAGTAGCCGTTTGTCACATTTGGCCACACTATTAAAACATGTGGCTAGCTAAATGTCACAGTATGTGGCTAATACATGTGTTTTTGGTCACATGTATCAAAGATCAAACAAACTATAACTGTATGTCACATTTCGCCACACGTTTTTATAATGTGGCTAGTTTTTGTCACAGGTTTTTTCAAAGTGTGGCGAAAAGTACCTGAGTAGGTATAGAATGGTCACATGAAGAATAATATGTGTGGCCAAAACAATCGGGAAGGTTTTCAAACATGGTGAAAGACCTTTTAGCCACACATTTAAGCCGAAGTCTGGCAAATCGCCCAGACCACATGTGTGGCTAAAAGTCGATATTCATGTAGTGAAGCAAAAGATTCTTAACAGAACATGAAGATCATTGGTGTCAGGACCCAATGTTAAAATTGGATTTGATAAATCCAAGGCTATTTGTTATAACTACCAATTACCAGGACACTTTGCTAGAGAGTGTAACCAGCCAAGGCAATACAGGAACAATAATCAAAGAAACCAGTTTCAAAATCAAGGTCAGCAGAGGAACTACAATACCAACAACAACTTTCAACAGCAACCATTTCAGATGAACAGTCAAGTCCGAAACCAAGGGAATGTGGCAATATTTGATTGGATCAATCATTCATATCCAATACAATCATGTTGATGATATTGTAAAAGCAAATGTTTCATTCATGGCTAAAATAGAGAATGAAGCCGAATCCTCTTCATCTCAGGTACATTCAAATCTCTTAAAACTTGAATTACTTGAAATAAATGAATCATTAAGAATGATAGTTGGAAAGCTACAAAGTGAATGTTTCAATAAACGAATTTTGATTAATGTCTATGAGACAAGTGACTTGACTTATGAGGAAATGATTAAAATTCTGGAAAAGGATTGTATGGATAGTTATATGATCCAATCCAGATATGTCACATGATTCAATCCAGATATGTCACTGAGATAGAATAGTTGAAGAAGATGTTCCTTGATGAGAAGTTGTAAAATACTACCCTTCAAGTTGAAAATGATTTTCTGAAAAAAATTTAGTTTCAACTGGGAATATTTGTGGGAAAGTAAACAAGATCAAAGAGGAAGATAAATACAAGGTTGTTCCTCTACCTGTCAATAACAACTACTCATTAAAGGTGGATAAGGAAAAGAGAGATGCTTATCTTAAATAGTTTGGAAAGGTATTTGATGACAAAAAAGAGTTTGTAGAGGACTACAAGTTGGTTGAGGTTGATGATTTGGGTGAGTTTGTGATAAAGGAAGAAGTGAAAGATGAGAAGTGTGGTGATATTTCAGTTGGGGTGCAAGTGTCTGAAGATGACTTTGATGATGAATTATTGAATAGAGATGACTTGAGTGAGTCAAATGACAAAAGTTCAAGCAATGAAAGCTTAAAGAAAGAAAAGAAAGACAAAAGGGAACCAAAGAACAAAAATCCCTTTGCTGCCAAAGATAACACCTATGGTGAGAAAACATCATGAACATATGAGAATGGAGCATGTGTCATTTGACATATGTGGTGTTAGTGAACGGTTTTGGCGTCTCGAGTCTTTGTATTTATCGTCTTTGTATTTATTATTATTATAATGAAAAAGTTATTTATGTTTATCAAGTAGTTCGTTAATGTAAAGCTAGTTCGCTAAGGTTGTTTAAAGAACTACCCAGTTTGTTTAATGAAACTCTTATTCGTTAAGTATGTTTAACGAATGGGCTTGTAGTTCGTTATGTATGTTCCCATTCGTCATGGAATGTTGACGAATGGGGCATAACGAATCAAGTGATTCGTTATGTTTCCTTATAGATTCTGTAATGTTCACGAACTGGATCCTAATTCGTTACGGGATGTGTAACGAATTAGGTCCATCGTCTATATATAGGGGTGTTCATTCCCCTGTTATTTTAAGTTTTGTTTCTAACTACATGTTGTCCAATTGCTCTCTCGATCAAAGCTTCACCTAAATTATACATAATACACCTAATACATATAAAATATACTGATTAAGAGTAATTTCTAACAACTATATCCTATTAAGGTATATTAGAGATACAATTCGTGTTCAATATCGTCTACATCTGATTGTGGTTTAACAAGTGGTATCAGAGCTTTCGGTGCTCTTAATTACTCTTGATTTAGTTATTGAATCGAAGTTTATTCAATTCGTTCTGATTTTATTAAGTTTATTTTGAATTCGATTGAATTATCAGTTGAATTGGTTAATTATGGATTGATTTTGAGCTTATTTGTGTTAAGTAAGGTTTACAGATTGTGTATTGTGTTTGGATTAAGAATTGGTATGGAATTGATGTGAATTTGGCCTGGATCTGGAATTGTACGGAACATAGTATGGTTTTGGTTTGATTTTGTTCGGATTTGGTTGATTGAGGTTACGAGATGATGAGGAGTGGACTTATGTTGCGATTACGAGTATTTTGGTTGTTGATTTGGACGATTTGCTGTTGATTTGTGTGTGTATTACAAATTTGGTGTGTTTACGAATTTGGAAATTTTCCAGATTTACAGAAAATTACTTTGAAGATTTGAAGATCTTCATAAGTGTTTGAAGATTCGTTAAAAAACTGTAATTTGTTACAGCTAGTTCATTATCTAGTTTAATTCGTCTCGCTTGGTTCGTTAGACACGTGGTCTAATTCATTAACCAACTTTCAAACAAACTTGTGCCACGTGGCAAAGTTTGTTGTAACCGTCTAACAACCTAATTCATTGTTAACTGTAGTTGATTCATCATCAACTGTAGTTAGTTCGTTTTCTTTGAATTAATTACTGATTCATCAACCTGATTCGTTAATTGGATTCGTTAACCTGTTTAGTTAACCTGACTCGTCAATTTGATTAGTGAATTTGATTCGCCAATTTAATTCGTTGTACAACCCTAGATCGATCTCAGATCTAAGATCTTAATAACAATTAAACAGATCTAGTTCATTTATACTCTTAAATGAACATATGCTATATATTAGTACTAGATTGTATATTAGGTGTATATATGTATAATTAGATTGAATACGTTAATGAAGCTTGAGAGAGAAATAGACAGAGGTTCGTTAACATTAACTCAAAACTTTTAAATTAAACAGTGGACACAACCACTATATATAGAAGACGGGTCTAGTTCGTTAACATTCCATAACGAACTAGACACCGGCTTCGTTACATTATTAACAATAATAAACTTAACGAAACACCCCCTGATTCGTTAAACATCCATAACGAATCAGGAGGGACTTAACTTAAGGGCTAGTTCGTTAAACATCCTTAACGAACTAGTCTGTTCCACTAACGAACTAACTTAGTTTAATATAAATATCTTTTACATTAAATAAAATATAAATACAAAGACTCGAGACGCAAAACAGTGTACTAACAGACACCCCCTCGTCTTAAGCTCTTTGTCTTTAATTTACCTGAAGCGTCTAGTCTGCGAATCTATGCAGCTGTAAATACCATGTTCATGACACACACGAACAACGTGTTGAAATTGCATTGCTTGGTCATAGTCTTCACGACGCTCAATCAATATGTTATTTTTAAAAAGCACGTCATTGTTGGTCTCCGTTAAATTCACATGCCACATCGGATCAATGATTTTTATCAGCTCGGTCTTTAAGCCTTTACCCAATACAATAACGGCCACGCCAGTTCGGTTATCATAGTACCAGCGGTTGAAAGATAAATACATGTGTTGGTTCAAAGTCTTCACAGGCACACGCTTCATGGTCTTTGGTGCTTTACCTTAAGAATCAACTACCTCCAACCAGTCCTTGGATCAATTTCATCGATACACTTACGTTTAGGGACTTGTGGTTTAAGGAACTTAAATCCATGATTGACCTCAAACAGCAGATGTTTGTGAAACCAATATGCATGTTGAACTCCCCCATGGTTTATAAAAGGACGGTAAGCCAAAGTCCGTACGTCCCATCTTGGTAACGAAAGAACGTCAGTAATCTTTGCATAATACTGAACGCCCTTCTCCCATTTGATAATACATACATTTAAATTAGAATCAAACAACCATGAGATGATATCACCTTGAACTTTAGATACAGCCTTGAAGGAGGTCATTTGATTTTCTTGAGCTTGAGAAACAGCTTCAACTTTCTGTTCTTGATCTACATACCGGAATGACTTAATAATCTTACGAGAATTCTTGTACCGATGAGCAAACCAACTCTGAATGTCAGGAACAGAAGGATCGGGATTTGAATAAAATCTCGTATCAACAACATTCTTGCCCTTGGAAGTCTTCTCCAGATGATCTTCTGCTGCTTTGACCTTTTCCTCAGTAAATATAGGAGAACCCTGATCAACATTGGTGTGTTGAAATAGATCAGGGTATTCCTTAGAAGTCATGTCCTCGATCTCCACTTCCACATCCTCATAAATAAATGTCGTACTCAACTCAACAGTCGGATCATTTAAGATCTCTTCATCATTTTCCACCTCCATGTCCTCCTCATCCTCTAACACGGTTAATTCATCATCGTTTAGACCTAGCAGTATGAAAATATGCTCTCGTGTTAGTGACTTTTCAACAAACTGTCCCACAACGATCTCATCAGCATTAACAATGCTTCTAACCACCCCCTCACCATCAACAAAGATGATAGTATCGGCCTTGATCATTTCAATGGGTGTAGCAACTGTAGTATCATGATAAGCAATGATCTGTTTTCCCGAATCACCAGCTGCACTTGTACCAGCACCAGAATCCGAGCCGTGAGTTTGTTTAGGCTCACTTCCTCCAGTACCCGTAGCATCTGGATCTTCTTCATAGTTTTTGAGCTTCTTTAGTTCATCATCCTTACATGTAACTGTAAGATAAGATCTTCTTGTTGTTTTATTTTCACCCCGTGAGACTCAACAACCTCACGGAGGGCCTTTGTCTCCTTCTGGCAAAAGATACATAACTTACCAGCTTCTTTTGGTTTTCCATCATGCGTTTTTGAGTCATTCGATCAGCAGACATTTGATTTTCATACAAATGAAGTAGACTCAACACCATACTCATTTGCTGATCATGAGTCATTGCAAGAAACGTATTAGGAATCGGTTGAACATGACCTTGAGGTCGGTTAAGCCTCAAATATGAGAAGTCCATAGGTGGTGAAGGCATTATCATCGGTGTAGGAGAAACCACCGATGTAGCAGTTGAAGGCCTTGGTAATGTAGATAAAACTGATTGAGGAATCATACCAAGCCTCAGATCCGTCGTAAGCGTGGTCGTCAAAGTTAATTCCGGGGTGCTAGTAGTAAGCGGCACCGCCGGTCTTTGAGGAGCAGAAGACTTTGGAGGTTGAACTCCAAATGAGATGCCAGCACCAGCCGACACTTGTCGCTTAGACGATCCTTCACTCACCAACTCTTTTCCTTTTCTTTTGCGTTGAGCAGCTATAGTAGCAGCTAAAGCTTCCTCAACCGCAGCTTGTTGTTCAGCATGGGCATCACCCTCACCAACATTACCACCATCATTACCACCACCATCATCATCATCATCAACCTCGTTCCCACCTTCTCCTCCCTCATGCTCGGAATCCGAATCATCGTGGATCCAGCGATCATTGTCAGGACATACATAATCTGGATTCACCATATAACCAATTAATCGTTTGGTTCGTGGTGTCTCTTTCCTATAGATCTTCATTCTTCGTACAGTATCAGCAGACATGTGTTCAAGAGGGATCACATCACCCACTAAAGCTTGATCAATATCCAAATTCGGAATCAAATCTTGAATGATCAACTGAAGAAATCGAGGGTACATCAGGAACTTCTTATGTTGAACCATCGTAAGGCATTGTTCCTTAAGGTGATTGAAAATCATCTCCGAAAAGTTGAATGACTTGTTTAGAATCAACGCAAAAAATGTCGATTGCAACATAATTCGACATTCATCGAAGCCACCTTTACGTCCTCCTAAGCAATGGATCAACACGTGTAATAAATACTTGCAGGTGGGACATAATCCATTCTTGTTATACATCGAAGCTTCAAGATCACCACCATAAAATACTCGACGGGATAATCCTCGGATCAAACCTTTGTCAAATTCACAAGGATAATCGATAGTGTCACCAAATTGAAGCACCCGTAGAATAACATTAGTGTCAACAATAATAGGCGTTTGGTTGATTGTAGCTTCAATATGATTGTCAGCCTCAATGTATCTAGCTGTATTCCAAAACTGACGAATAATGCTAAAATAGACTATCGGTCGTGCAATTATGGCATAATGAATAGCCGAGCGTCTAATGAATGCCAATAAATCACCGAATACATCTTCATCAGCAAAATTCGTACCGACAAAAGCAAAAATGTTATGCTTCTTGTCGTACGGAAGTAGTGGTAGATCTTGTTGTTGCGCTTGCTATGGATCAGCAATAGGAGGATCTTGTTCCATATTATCAGCCATTGAACTGTATAAATAAACTCGAGGATTAGTGATAATAATAAATAATAATACTCATATAACTAAATTAACCAATTTATAAAACTTTTAATTTTAAAATAATTAAAATGTCATTCGTTAATTATTCTAATTCGTTATAACGAATTGGTAATTCGTTATAGCGGATAATCTACTTCGTTATCAGGTAAATAACTAATGAATTAGGCTAACGAATCACTAATAAAGGTTAACGAATTAAGGTCTAATTCGTTATAAATAACGAAGGAGAATCTGATTCGTTATAATATACAATTCGCTATCCTGATTTGTGTGATATGTATAAAGAATTGGACACGAATGAGTTCCAATTCGTTAAACAATAACGAATGGCCAATTAAGCTTAATTTATAACTAAATTGGTCAAGGTCAAAATCACCAAGAACACTCAAAGTCAACATTGCAATTCTGAGATCAATTACAACATAATCATCGATGTATATCCGAACAAAGAATCACAAGGATCTCGGAAAGACATCGCGATTAGAATGGTATTGATCTTTCGTCCCAAAACATGGTATAAGATGGTTAAATTAAGGGTTTTCAAACAACATAAAAACCCGACACTAAAATCAATCAAATAACCCACCAAATAAGCATTAAAGTTAACGAAAATCATCACAGGATGATCGTCTATACCTTATGATTACGAATATATAATCAAAACTCTGAAAAACCGTGATTAAAAATTCTGGAAAAAATTGGTAGAGTAACGCTATGTATGAAGAAGATGAGAGGGTGAATAGTGTGACGAACCACCTTCACGAAACCCTATATAGTTTCCAATGTAACGAATCATCTGATTCGTTTGAATTTTGAATTAATGAATCAGGCGATTCGTTATCTTAAATTAACACGTGGCATAACGAATTACAAGTAATTCGTTAAAAATTTAACGAAATAGAAGCCATTCGTTACAAAGTGGCGGAAACGAAATAAGGTTAACGAATTGGAGCTCAATTCGCTATCAATGTCCTTAATTCGTTATAATATAACGAATCACATGTAACAAATCACATGTAACGAATTACTTTATGTAATTTTAAATTAAATAATTAAATTAATTAAATCAATTAAATTAAAAATTAATTAAATATAAAAAAATTCCAATAACTTATATAAAAATCACCGAGAACCAATATCTCGATGATTGAATACCTTAACGTGTTTCACATTTTGAATCACTTAACTTAAAAAAATAAATAATATATAAAATGAAAAAGTAAAATCTTTTTGGAATTTTGAAATTTTGTTAAAGCGAAATATCTATCCGAAAATTATCCGAAAATTAACATGTAAAATAGGAAAAATATTTTTGTGTTTTTGTATGTATTTTTCAAAAGCATTACATATTTTTGGATTTTTAGCGAGTTTGAGTAGAGAATCATATTGACCAGATTGCCCTTTCATCACAAATTTATATTTCAGAGATATTGTGATTGGCGTTAAGTCGGTCACTGATATTGTGGTCCACTTAAATCTTATAACAAACGTTCAAGTGTGTTTGTGATATGATTAACGGTTCAATTAGAGCACAGAATATCAGAAACTATCAGCCTCTAATCTCGGATCAAGCTTAATTTTATTTTTGCCATATCACCCCAACTTGACTTAAACCATTATACTGCTTGATCAAAATTTGAATTTTGTAAAGATTTAAGAGCAATGCATTGAGTTTCCTTTACTATGAGTGAGTATGCACGAGTCCATCTGTCGGCTTACATACACTGTATCCTCTGGGGTCCGTTTCTTAATGGTATTGAGACGCGCGCAAGGGAGGAACAAATGTATGATTAACAACGGATTTTGATCAAGTCAGTAATTTAGATTGTATGAGGTACAGAAGTGATCAAGTTTAATGACTTTGGGTTTGCTCTAAAAGCGAGTGAAATATCCATGCATATGAATACCCAGATGATTAAGCCGCATAAAGACTCACAATGTCCAGAACCTCAACGCTTGTTATTTGCTTTATTTTATTTTTGGGTGATCAAACAAGTATAAGGCTTGAGTATGACATGTTATTACATTTCTGCCATCCTCACCGAGATTTTGTTAGAGACTAACACCTCTTTCAATTTGGCATTTCTTTATGCTTATATCACATACTTTACTTTAATTGTTTGTTTAAGACCCTCCAATGCACCAATGCAATTAAGCACTCAGTCTTTTAAGCTTATTTCTTGCTGGATATAGGGTCAAAACAGTCAATGTACTATCATTTTCTCTTTTTGCTTCAAAAACTCAAAAATTTTGAGGAGCATAAAACAAAATAAATTTATTCGCCCCAGTTACTTAAGTCTATCAATAAATGGCTAACCTATCAATTCACAACTGAATAATAGGACCAAAACATGCAAGCATGCTCCACAAACTTAAATAACCGACATAATTTTCAGCGAGAAAATAAACTAAAACGCATAACGAGCGCCCCAACTACTTTCCATTATCATGTGAATGGCTATCCCGAACATTTACGAGAAAATATCAGGACTAAACATATACAAGTACATGTCCTTCAAATATGAGTAATTGGCATACTTTTCAGCGAACGTATGCAAAAAACTTTTTGGTTTTTCTTTATACATACTTAAAAACACAATCGTTTTGTCTTTATGAATTTTCTTAAAAACATAAAAACTTCACAATCTTTTTGGATTTTCGGATTTTTCTTTACAAACTGAAAAACACAATCTTTTTGAATTTTTGGATTTTCAAAATATTTAAAGGAAAAACGTTAAGAACCAGAAAACACAATATTTTTGTAATTTTTAAAATTTTCAAAATGTTTTTGGATTTTAAAATTTTTCAATGTTTTTGGGTTTTATCTATACAAACAAAAAGCACAATATTTTTGTATTTACTAATTTTCACCCCCTAAAACCCAAAACCAAAATAAATTTTAAAAGAAAGAATAAACAGAAAAGAAAGATAGTTATCCTTGTTTCATGATATCAGCCAGGGTCTTCAATACATTTAAACCAAGCAAAAATTGAAATCGAGTTTTGTAGAAGGCTTTGGTAAATAGATCGGCTTTCTGAAAATCAGTATGTATTTTCTCAAGGTCGATTATATCTTTTCAAAACAATCCCGTATAAAATGATATCGAATTTCGATATGTTTCGTTTTAAAATGTTGTACGGGATTTTTGGTGATACTTATTGCAGCAGAGTTATCCATCAAAATAGGAGTAGTAAGAAACTTCAAACCGTAGTCGCGCAGATGTTGTTGAATCCACAAAACCTGGGAACAGCAACTTGAGGCTGCAACGTATTCTACCTCAGCGGTTGAAGTAGATACCGTCGTCTGCTTCTTACACTGACAGTAAACAAGCCGGTTTCCTAAGAATTGACACCCTGTCGTAGTTGATTTGAAGTTGATCTTGCAACCTCCGTAGTCCAAGTCTGAAAAGGCAGTAAGCTCAAAGTTATCATCCTTGGGGTACCATAACCCGATGTCTGGATTTCCCCTCAGATACTGAAAAATTCGCTTGACCACAGCTAGGTGAGTCACTCGTGGACATGCTTGAAACCTAGCACAAAGACAAACAACAAGCATAATGTCGGGGCGAGAAGCTGTTAGATACATTAAAGATCCAATCATAGCACGATAGAGGGTAGGATCAACGGTATCCTCCAATTCATCCGGTGAAAAATTGTGACCCACGGGGAGAGGAGTTGAAGGGATTTTTCCGGAAGATATCTTGAATCGGCTCAAGACATCGTTTACATATTTGGTCTGGTGAATAAAGATTCCATTCGCAGACTGGTGAACTTGCAACTCTAGAATGAAATTCATCTCTCCCATCGAGCTCATCTCGAACTTTGTTTGCATTGACTTCTTGAAATCCTTACATAACGTGTCGTTTGTAGACCCAATGATAATGTCGTTGACATAAATCTGAACTAGGAGAAGATCATCACCAACGGTCTTAAGAAATAAAGTGCAGTCGACAGTCCCTCGCTTGATGCCTTTATCAGTCATATGGTCGGCGAGCATGCCATACCAAGATCTCGGGCTTGATGTAGACCATACAGGGCCTTGTTTAATCGGTAAACTCGGTCGGATAATCAGGATCTTCAAAGCCAGGAGGCTGTAAGATGAACACTTCCTCGTGTATTTCACCATTGAGAAAAGCACTTTTAACATCCATTTGATAGAACTTGATATTCTTATAAGCAGCATACACTAGAGAGATTCGAATAGACTCCAATCTTGCAACCGGAGCATATACTTCAGTGTAGTCAATACCCTCTTGCTGATGAAAACCTTGGACCACTAATCGTGCCTTGTTCCTCACGATCACCCCACGATCGTCTTTCTTACATTTAAATACCCACTTAGTCGGGATAGCTTTCTTGACTCTAGCGGGTTTGTTGATTAAATCCCAAACACCCAAACGTGCAAATTGTTGTAAATCTTCTTGCATGGCTTCTACCCAAGAAGGATCTTGAAGTGCCATACGAGGTGTCGTTGGCTCAACTTGGAATAGAAAGCAAGTGAATTTAGCAACATTTACAATTCTAGAAGAATGTAAATCTGCATAAGCACACAATACGTTATTCTCACTTGACGAAGAAACTTGATGACGTGTTTGAACGCCCACATCAAGTTCTCCAATGATGTTTTCCTGTGGATGATAATTATGAATCCAAAGAGTGGGATTCTTAGGAACAACAACATTTTCAAATAAGTTAGTGTAATGTTCTCCAAGCTCAGGAGATGTAATATCACTGTCAAGTTCAATAACTTGATCATCAGCTTGATTATCATCAGAAGAAGTAGAAACATTATCAAGAGTAGCTGGAGAAGCATCACATGGATCTTCAGTTGGAGCAACAGTTGGAGCTTCAACATCATTAGAACTTGAAAATCTTGGAATGGCCAAATGATCTTCAAATTATCCTCGAACCAGGTCTTCATCTAGGTGCTCAGTTGATGGAGTAAAAGAATTAAATAATCCATAATAATCAAACATCCAGTCGGGACCTTTCCCTTGAGGAGGTGTGGTGTACTTTTGACAGTCCACATGATACCATTCCTCAACACAACCAGAAGTGAAATTAAATACCATTTTCTTTGGAGAAGCATACCCCAAGAAATATCCCTCGATGGCCTTTTCTGCAAACTTACCCACATCCTTCTTCAACATCGTATAAGGACACCCAAATGGTTTCAAGTACTTTAAGTTAGGCTTTCGATTATTTAAAAGCTCATAACTTGTCTTCTTGAGTCGTTTAACAGTTAGAACTCGATTAAGCGTATAACAAGTTGTATTCACCGCCTCATTCCAGAATTGGAAGGGAAGCTTAGAATCAGCAAGCATAGTTCTTGCGGATTCAATAAAAGTTCTATTCTTCCTTTCAGCAACACCGTTCTGTTGTGGTACACAAGGTGCACTGTATTCTCAGTGAATTCATTTTTGAATGCAAAATAAATCCAATACAGTGTTCTTGAATTCAGTACCATTATCACTTTGAATTCTCCTCACTTTTTGCTTGTATAGTGATTCGATCTTAGTGATTAGGTTTTGTACCAAAACAGGTGTTTGATCTTTTGAACTCATAAATAAGACCCATGAGTATCTTGAATAACATCGGTAACTACAAGACAATACCAATCTCTAGAGATACTAGCACGATTCACAGGACCAAAGAGATCCATATGAAGTCGTTCAAGAGGAGTATCAATGGAATTCAATAACTTAGATGGATGTGACTTTTTCTTCTGCTTGCCTTTCTTGCACACAACACAGTGGTCAGATAATTTAAAGTTCTTCAGTGAAACACCATCGACTAAGTCATTTGCCATTAAATAATTCATCTTTTGAACATGAATGTGACCCATTCTACGATGCCATAGAATAGAGTCCTTCTCGGTTGCTTTTGAGACAAAACATGTTTCGATAGATGTTAATAGTTTAGAAATCATATTTAAGACATAAATATCATTTGATCGAGGTGATCGCATGACAACCATGTCCTCGAGAATCACGTATCCCGATTTCAAAATTAGACACTCTTTATCGGTAAATACCGTGGTGTACTTCTTGTTACATATTTGAGACACACATAAATGTTATGGTCCACCTTGTCACAATAATTGACTTTTCAAACGTAATGTAACCATTTGAAACTTCACCTTCTTGTGTTATCATTCCCCCATAATTCCCAGCAAACGCCACATAACCCCCTTGAATATTTCTCAAAATTTGTTAAAAGGTTGAGATTTCCAGTGATATGACGAGAACACCCACTATCCATCATCCAGTTTTCACCGGACACAGTCTTGGATGTACCCTACACACAAAGTAAAAGTGATTAGTTCAAAAAGGCAGCCCATGCCTCAGTCTTGGGCACCTTTAGAGTTTTCTTGGAATACTTACTTTAACAGAATTCAATTGTTGTTCAGCAACTTGAGAATAAGTTACCGGCTTCTTAGACTTTCGTCTTAGATAAGCAGCTTGAACAACATTTGAGTTCACGTTCTTTCATATAGGTTCAGTTGGAATAAACATTGGTTTCACTTGACCATGTGTTTCGTTCACATGAATTACCTTACATGGATTCACGTTTGAAAACATGATGTGAGTATCATCATCACCCGACACAGGTCGTTTCAGAATCTCCTTTATTACAGAAACCGGTTTCGATTGGTCCTTGACAAACGGATGAAGGTTCTGAGATTTCTTCTGGCCACAGTTTCTCACCACATGACCTTGTTGTCCACACAAAAAGCAACTTCGCATGTCCACACGATCATGTTGAGATTTGGCAAAAACAGATGCAACAGAAGGTTGATGACTCACATTTTTAGTGAAACTCTTGGCCAAATCATCAGATGACACATACTTCTTTTTCATATAAAAGTCAAGGTTAGAACAGTTGAAAAAACTTTGCAATATATCAGTTCCAGTTGATTTCACAAAATGAACCTTTTTAGCATGTTTTAACAAGTGTTTTGCTTTAATCAATGGGTCTGATGAGTTTGATGTTTTGGCACAAACATATTGATGTTCAAGATCTTTTATCTTGTCAGTTTCATTGTAAAAGACGCTTTCGATCAGTTCAGTTTTGATAATACTAATCGGAATGTCTTTTTCAGTGAACATCGTGTTCATTCCCTTTACCTTAAACACACGAGCAGATGACGGCTTAGAACCAGTAGGATTGATGAAACGCATCAAGTCCTCATCAGAAAATTTAGGCTTTTCTGGTTTCTTAGCCTTCACTGGTTTAACTTTAACTTAGGTTTATTTTCTCACATGAGTTGTGTGTGAACCATACACAGCCTTCTCAAATTCATGAGGTCCACAAAGAATGTGATTAGAACTTGGAATGTTCTCATTTTTGTGTATAACCTCAGGTTCAAACACATCCTTAATAATCACTTTATCAACATTTTCAACAAAGACCTTGTTGCTTTCAACATGAGGTTTTTGAGTTGTAGGTTGGGCTTTAACTGTTTCAGGTTTAACTGGTTTAGATTTTTCAGAAATAACAGGTTCTTTCACAACCACATCCTTTTCTCTTCTAGCAAAAGGATTTTATTTATAGTCATTATGAAAAGGTGGTGGAATTTCAACAAAACCTATGCCCTTTTTGGAATCTTTTTCCTTACCAGATACTTCAATTATTTCGTTTAGCAAAAGGGAAGAGTTTCTAAATTTGCCCAACTTGTTCTTTAACTCAAGAACCTCATTCTCAAGCTCGGTTATCTTCGAACGATGTTTCAAAATTTCTTGAAACTTTTGTCATTAATTGTCATTTTAACAGATAACTCACCCTTGAGATCGTGGTTACTTTTAGACAAAGCTTCAATCATCTCTCGAGATCTCATTTGAGATTCAAGAGATTGTCGATAAGTATCCTTTAGTGAAGCAATTTCTCTCACTAAACTATAATTGTGATTTTGCAAAGACTCTAACTTAGGTTTGTTAGTTTCACATTCAGAACAAGTTACTTTAGCAGACAAATTAGCAGAGATAGACGAACTAACCTCGTTGATCTTAGCCATGTAAGCAAATGTGGTTGGAAATTTATCACATGAATCATCAGAATCCGATTCAGTGTCATTATCAGACGATAGCTCACTTCCGCTTGCATCTTGAAAAACATCATTTGTCTTGAACATAACCAAATTGGCTTGATTATCATTACACAGCAGTCGTTGTGACCAATCAGTTCCATTAGCTAACATTGCTTGTGACCCAGAAGTAGACGGTTTCTTTTCAGCATCATTACGTCGTGGTGTAGAAGAACTTTGGTTTTGACCACGAGGACCAGTGTACTCCTTTTTCGGCTTATCACATTCTTTTGCAAAATGCCCAAATTTCCGGTAATTATAACATTTGACTTTCAGTTTATCAAATCCCAACTTCTTGTTTAAAGCGGGAAAATCTTTGCCGGTCCTTTGCATAAACCTTTTAACCTTATGAACAATCATCGCCATGTTCCATTTCAAGTCCATAATCTCTACGTCATCCAGATCAATTTGATCGTAGTCTTCATCAGTCAAATCACTCGTAGCTATCTTACTACTCACCAAATTCTCATATGAAGACATGAAGGCTGTCAAGAAAGCAAAGTTTTGTTCAGCTTCCTTCATATTGACAGTCGGTGGTGTTCAGAATTGATTTGTAGTGGATGAATTTCCAGATCCTCCAGAAGAACTAGAAACATTTAGTGAACCAGAATTTCCAACAGTGTAGAAACATGCTCATGGATGACTATAAATAGTTGTAGCATTATCACTTGCATGTTGTGTAAGAAATGCGGTGATTGGAGAGATGGTTGAACTCAAGGGCATACTCCACCATAAAAGGCAGGATCTTGATTATCCTTTAAAGACTTTTGACATTTGAGATCGTATTCTCTTGCTTCGATCTTTTGCATGAATTCGGATGCAGTCAAGTCTTCATTGTTGAAGTAATTGTTCTCTTTCAAAACCATTAAAAGCGTAGAATAAGAACTCGGTAGTGCACTCTTGATAGTATCAATCTTATCAACTTCAGAAGTTTCCAACTTCATTTTATCCATCTCAGCTATCAAATTATTAAACCTTGTTGTCATCTCCTCGACAGTCTCACCCTTAAGTAAGTTAAAGTTTCTAAATTGAAACTTTAGCATGACTGTCTTGCTTTCAGCGGTGTTACCCATACTCCTCATACGAATGTGTTGGAATAACGAAGAACAAACCTTTATGCTACCAACTTGGTGAAAGATGTTTTCAGGTAAAGCCATTGTAAGAGTAGAGTAGGCTTTTGTCTCAATCTCTGATGCTTTCTTTTCTTATTGAGATTATTGAGAGATAGCTTTAGGTGTGAAGCCGATAGTCTCATCTCCAATCATAGGAACGGTATGTACCTCATCCAGGCAATACGAACAATCAGGGTGAACAGACCTAGATGTGCACAGAAAGAGGTTCCCATTTAGCAAAATCGCTAAATTTCATTAAACATGGACATTTTGAATGTGTACCAATTTCGGTGTCCAGTTGCAACATTTGTTGCATTAACATATTTTGGGAAGCCAAAGCATACATACCAACCATTTTGAAAAATGACAAGACAATCAAATTTCAAGGGTTAAATTTGAAAATTTCTTAATGAACTGTGAAAAGTAACGAATCAGAAATGACTTTAACGAATTTGGAGGTTTAACGAATCTGGTCAACGAATAAAGTCAAAGTAAACGAATTAGACTGACTAAATATGTTAACGAATTAGATGGTTCTCTTAACGAATCACTAAGTGAAAGCTTAGAGAATTAGAATAACGAACTGGTGAGTTTCCTTAACGAATCACTAAAGCACTTCTAACGAATTAGGTGACGAATTAAAATGACGAATCAGCCACAGTTGATAACGAATCAACTATAGCGAATGAGGTTGTTACAACGGTTGTAACAAACTCTGACAACTATTTCCACGTGGCAAAAGTTGCTGGGATTAATATTAACGAAGTAGGACACGTGTCTCACGAACTGAAAGACACGAATCAGAACAGGTAACGAATTAGGTCATGAATTAGCGAACAAGATTTAACGAACTGGTTGTGAATTTAACGAATCAGTTGAAAATTTAATGAATATTCAAACACCTATAAAAATATTCAAATCTTCAAACGAAATTTCCAGAATTCTGGATAAATTCTCAGATTCAAACACACGAAAACCCAGCCACAAATTTGTTATACATTCTCAATACCAAACCAAATCGTTCAATTCACCTATCAAATTACTCGAAAACACAACACAAATCCAACTCAAATCATCTCATAACCTAAATCACCTTAAATCATAACCAATTTGACCAAAACACACACTCTGTTTTTGGCCAAAACAGATCCAAACCAATTCAATCCAAAATCCAATTCCTACTCACAACAACTTCCCAATACCTTAACAAACATAGATCTAACCAATTCAATCCATATACCAATCAAATACACACTGAATTTGATCCAAACTCAAACCAAAACCAAATAATACCAAAATAACACTTAATGGTCCATAATTAATGATTAATCAATCAAATCAAGAGCAATCGAACAAATCGAAAGCTCTGATACCACTTGTGGAACCCTAGATCGATCTCAGATCTAAGATCTTAATAACAATTAAACGGATCTAGTTCATTTATGCTCTTATATGATTATACGTTATATATTAGTACTAGATTGTATATTAGGTGTATGTATGTATAATTAGATTGAATACGTTAATGAAGCTTGAGAGAGAAATGGATAGAGGTTCGTTAACATTAACTCAAAACTTTTAAATTAAACAGTGGACACAACCACTATATATAGAAGACGGGTCTAGTTCGTTAACATTCCATAACGAACTAGACACCGGCTTCGTTACATTACATTAACAATAATAAACTTAACGAAACACCTCGTGATTCGTTAAACATCCTTAACGAATCAGGAGGGACTTAACATAAGGGCTAGTTCGTTAAACATCCTTTTCGAACTAGCTTGTTCCACTAACGAACTAACTTAGTTTAATATAAATATCTTTTACATTAAATAAACGATAAATACAAAACGATAAATACAAAGACTCGAGACACAAAACCGTGTACTAACATTCGTCAAACTGTTTCGTCAACTTGTTTCATCAACTTGATTCGTTGACTTGTTTGACTTGATTCGTTAGTGACATGTCCTTGATTCGTTACTAATTCGTTATAAGCTAATTCGTTGTGTCACTGTTCTTGTTTGTTATCTAGATAACAATCAATTCGTGTCTTTGGTTCGTTATGCCCAGTTCGTTATAGATACTGTTCACAGTTCGTTATAAATCTTTCACTTTTAGTCCTTGAAGTTTGAATTTGAACTAGTTATTTACAATGGCTGGTTTGTATGCCTTAGCTTCTCAAGACGTACTCATGCAGCACATGTTACAATTGGATACTGAAATTGGATCTCATTCCAAATATCCTTGACTGATGAAATTCAATGACTTTGAAAAATGGGAACCACGTTTTCGTGCTTATCTTGCTTATGTTCATCCTGACTGTTCCTATTGTATTGATGAAGTGTACATTGTACCTATGATTGGTGATGAGACTATTGGTTTTACTCCTAAAGCTATTGTACAATATTCTCAAGAGGAAAAGAAGGCTTTGGAGACCGAAACAAAAGCGTATTCGACTCTTACTATGGCATTACCTGATAATATAATCCATCAAGTTGGAAGCATCAAGATTAGTGCTTCTTTGTTTTAACATATCAGAATGAGAAGTATGGTTAATACTGAGGAAAGCAAGATAGTTATGTTAAAATTTCAATTACGAAATTTAAACTTACTCAAAGGTGAAACTGTTGAGGGAATGACAACCCGATTCAATCATTTAATTTCTGAAATGGACATGTTAAATATTGAACCCTCTGAATGTGAGAAGATAGATACAGTAAAAAATGCTTTACCTAGTTCATACTCGTCATTCTTGATGGTGTTGAAGAAGAATAATTATTTAAAAAATGAAGATTTGACTGCTTCTGAGTTTACGTAAAAGATTGAAGCTCGGGAATATAATCTAAAGTGTCAAAAGTCATTAAAAGAAAGTCAAGATCCTGCTTTCTATGGTGGAAGTAAGCCTTTAAGCTCAACAATATCTCCGATCACTGCATTTCTCACTCAGAATGCAAATGAAAATGCAACAACAATTTATAGTGATCCACATGCATGCTTTTTGACTTATGGAAGTTCTGGATCATCTGGTGCTTCTGGTTCTTCTGGAGGTTCTGGAACTTCTGCTACTGCAAATCAATTTTCAGCACCACCTAATGTGAACATGAAAGAGGCTGAACAAAACTTTGCCTTTTTGTGTGCTTTCATGAATTCTTATGAGAACTTGGTTGGAAGTAAAATTGCCACACGTGAGTTAACTAATAGAGATTATGATCAAGTTGATCCTGATGATATGGAGCTCATGGATTTAAAGTGGAATATGGAAATGATTGTAAGAAAAGTGAAGAAGTTTATGCAAAGAACTGGCAAAGATCTTCCATCACTGAACAAGAGGGTTGGTTTTGATAAGTTGAAAGTTAAGTGCTTTAACTGTCAAGAGTTTAGACACTTTGCCAAAGAGTGTGACAAACCAAATAAGGAGTACACTGGTCCTCGAAGTCAAGATAGAAGTTCTTCTGTGAAAAGAGGTAATGATGCTGATACGTCTTCTGGAAAGATACCATCTGCTTCTGGCACACAAGCACTGCTGTCTGCTAATGGAACTGATTGGTCACAAAGATTGATGTGCAATGACAATCAAGCTAACTTAGCTATGTTCGAGTCACCTGAGAATTTTCAAGATGCAAGTGGGAATGAGCTATCTTCTGACAATGACACTGAGTCTGATTCTGATGATTCATGTAGAATGCAGCCAACCACGTTTGCTTGTATGGCCAAAATTAACGAGGTTAGTTCTTCTGCTCCTAACTCTGTTAATTTATCTGCTAATGTGTCATGTGATGATTGTGAGAAAACTAAGCCTAAGTTAGAATCATTAAAGAATCATAATGATTGTTTAGTGAAAGAAATTGTTACGCTTAAGGATACTTATAGACAATCTTTAGAATATCAAATGAGATCTAGGGAGAAAATTGAAGCATTGTCTGTTAGTAATCATGATCTTAAAGCTGAGTTGTTAGTCAAAAGGACAATTAATGATAAAAATTTTTAGAAATCTTGAAACATCGATCCAAGATAACTGAGCTTGAAAATGAGGTTCTTGAGTTGAAAAATAAATTGGGCAAATATATAAATTCATCATTTTTGCTAAACGAATTACTAAATTATCAAGTAAGCAATAAGATTCAAAGAAAGGTGTGGGATTTGTTGAAGTACCACCACCATTTCCAATGATTACACAACAAATCCTTTTGCTGGAAATGAAGAAACTGTTGTTAATGAACCAGTTGTTGACACAACTCTTAAAAGTTCTAAAAATGACAATGTGAATGCTCAAGCTTTATCACAAAAACCTCATATTCAAAGCAAAAAGGTCTTTGTTGAGACTAATATTGAGAAAATACTTGTTGAGGATGTATTTGAACCGGAAGTTGTACACAAAAATCAGGACATTCCACGTTCGAATCACATTTTATGTGAACCTCATGAATTTGAGGAGGTTGTGTATGGTTAAAATACAACTCAATTGAAAACGGAGGAACAAGTTAAGGTTAAACTGGTGAAGGTCAGGAAATCAGAAAAACCTAAAATTTATGATGAGGATTTGACGCGTTTTATCAATCATGTTGCTTCGAAGCCCTCAACTAGTCGTGTTTTTAAGCTTAAAGGAATAAGCATTGAGTTCACTGAGAAAGACACTCCGCTTGATATTATCAAACCTGAATTGATCGAAAGCGTCTTTCACAATGAAACCTCTAAAGTACAAGACCTTGAAAACAAGTTTGTGAAATCCAAGACATCAAAAGTGGTAGTTCCATTAATAAAATCAAAGAGTTTGTTAAAATCTGCTAAACTGTTCAATTTATAAAATCCAATGGAACTGATTCTTTACAAAGCTTTTCTAATTGTTCAAATTTGGGTTTCTACATGAAACGTAAATCTGTGACTTTTGATGACTTGGAAAAAGGTCTGATTGCTAGAGTTTATCATCATCCTTCAGTTGCACATGTTTTTGCTAAACCATCACCTGTACGTTTTGAGATGAGAACTTGTTTTCTCTGTGGTGAACATGGTCACGTGGTCAGAAACTGTGGATTGAAGAAATCCCAATATCTTCATCCATTTATCAAGGAACAATCTAAACCTGTTCCAGTGATCAAGGAGATTTTAATGATGAAACTCACATTATGTTTTCTGATGTGAATCCTCGAAAGGTGATTCATGTTAATGAGAATATAAGTAATGTTAAACCCAAATTCGTTCCTACGAAACCTATTTGTAAAAATGTGTATGAGAATATTGTTCAAGCCGCTTACTTACGATGAAAGTCAAAAAGACCTGTGACATACTCACAAGTGGCTAAACAACATTCATGTTCACATAATGTTAAGCTTCCAAGAGAAACTCAAGAGGTGCCCAAGACTAAGGCATGGGTGCTGCCCTTTTGAACTGGTCATTTTTTTTTTCATGTGTAGGGTTCATCCAATACCATTTCTAGTAAAAACTGGATAATGGATACTGGATGCTCTCGTCACATTACTGGAAACATTGATCTATTAACAAATGTCAAAAATATACAAGGAGGATATGTTGTGTTTGTTGGTAATTCGGGAGGTATGATCACAAAAGAGGGTGATGTGTCAATTGGTTGCATCACGTTTGAAAAAGTCAACTACTGTGATAAAGTTAATCACAATTTGTTAAGTGTGTCACAAATATGTGATAAGAAATATACAACTGTCTTTACTGATAAAGAATGTTTGATTCTGAAACCGGGATACGTAATTCCTAAAGACATGGTTGTTATGCGATCCCCTCGATCAAATGATATTTATATGCTGAATATGTCTTCTAAGGTATCAACTTCTGTGGAAACGTGTTTTTTTTCTAAGGCCACTGAAAAGGACACGATTTTGTAGCACAGAAGGATGGGTCATATTAATGTCAGGAAAATGAATTAATTAATGGCAAATGACTTGGTCGAAGGTGTTTCTTTGAAACATTTTAAATTATCTGACCACTGTGTTGCTTGCAAAAAGGGAAAACAAAAAAATAAGTCACACCATCTAAGTTAATCAATACCATTGACACTCCATTAGAACGACTTCATATGGATTTGTTCGGCCCTGTGAATCGTGCGAGTATCGCTGGGGATTGGTATTGTTTAGTCGTCACTGATGACTATTCAAGATATTCATGGGTTTTAGTTATGAGTTTCAAAAGATCATACACCTATTCTGAATTAAAATTTAATCACTAAGATCGAATCACTATACAAATTGAAAGTGAGACGTATTCGAAGTGATAATGGTACGGAGTTTAAAAACAATGTGTTGGATTTCTTTTGTGTTCAAAAGGGAATTCATCGAGAATATAGCGCTCCTTATGTACCACAACAGAAGGGGTGGCTGAAAGAAAAAACAAAACATTGATTGAAGCTGCAAGAACTATGCTTGTGGATTCTAAGCTTCCTGTTCAATTCTGGAACGAGGCTATGAATACCGCTTGCTACATGCTCAATCGTGTTTTTGTTGGTGCATAATGTCAGTAGTTCAGTATCTTGTGTTTTGTCTGTGTCTGTAATCGTTTAGTTTGCTTGTAATGTTTTGAATATTGTTTATTGTATGTTCGCTAGTGTTAGGCGAACTTGGAGGATAAGCGAAGTTTTGACAACTTCACCTAGTATGTTAGGCGAAGTTGTCGAGGTCTATTTAAACCTCCACTTTGGCTTATGGGCAAAAAGTTTTTACAAAACGAGTTGGATTGTGATCTTTAGCATCACGTGTTGGCTTTGGTAATATATCACTTTCATCATTCTATTCCGTGTGTTATACTTTACCGATTCAACGTGTTATCTATCTTACACTCGTATCGTATTACGTTGGGATTCCGCACCCTCGTGTTACGAGATATTCCTGTGTGATCCTGCTGGGAACCTACAGTTTTGACTATAAAGAAGCTTCAAAAGATGAGTTATGAGCTTCTGAACAAGAGAAAGCCTAATTTAAAGTATTTGGAACCATTTGGGTGTCCTTGAACCATGTTGAAGAAAGATGCGGGAAAATTTGAAGAAAAAGAAATTGTAGGTTACCTCTTAGGTTACACATCACCTAAGAAACGAGTATTTAACTTCACCTCGGGTTGTGTAGAGGAGTGGTACCATGTTGATTGTCAAAGGTACACCACACCTTCCCAAGAAAAAGGCCCTGATTGGATGTTTGACTATGAAGGTTAATAAAATTCATTCACTCAACTGGATGATCAACCTGATGAAGATTTGGTACGTGCGTATTTGGAAGATCAATACTTACCTCAAAGGTCTTCTGGTTTTGTTTATGTTGATGCTTCACAAGAAGATCTTCCTGATACATCTGATGATAGTCATTTTGTTGATTCTTCCTCGCCTCCATTTCCTGAAACACATGAGACTGGTGAATCGTCTCATGATGCTAAGGTGAATATCACTAATTTAACAGACAATGTTGTTGTTCCTGAGAATCCTACCCTTCGGATTCATAATTATGATCCGAAGGACAACATCATTGGGGAATTTGATGTAGGTGTGCAAACACGTCATCAAGTTGCCTCTTCGAGTGAGAATAACATATTGTGTGCTTATGCTGATTTACATTCTTCAGGAATCATGAATCTTGCCAAATACACTTGCTTTCTATCCCAAGTAGAGCCAACGACGAATCGTATGGCACTTGAAGATCCTTCTTGGTTGGAAGCAATGCAAGAGAAATTGCTACCGTTTAACCGACTAGGTGTATGGGATCTCATCGATAAACCTGCTAGAGTTAAGAATCCTATCCCTATGAAGTGGGTATTTAAATGTAAAAAGAGCGATCGTGGGGTGATCGTGAGAAACAAAGCACAGTTAGTGGTGCAAGGTTTCCATCGGCAAAAAGGAATAGACTACACTGAGGTATATGCTCCGGTTGCAAGATTGGAAGCTATATGAATATTTCTTGCTTATGCGGATTACAAGAATATTAAAGTCTATCAAATGGATGTGGAAAGTGCTTTTCTTAACGGTGAGCTTCATGAGGAAGTGTTTGATTACCGGACCGAGTTTACCATTTAAACAAGGCCCTGTATGGTCTACACCAAGTCCCAAGAGCTTGGTATAGCAGGCTTGCTGACCATCTTACTGATAACGACTTCAAGCGAGCGACTGTCGACTGCACTTTATTTTATAAGAATATTGGTGATGATATCGACGACATTATCTTTGGGTCAACAAATGATAAGTTATGTAAAGAGTTCGAGAAGTCAATGCAAACAAAGTTCAAAATGAGCTCTATGGGAGAGATGAACTTCTTTTTAGGGTTGCAGGTTCATCTGTCTGACAAGGGAATTTTCATCCATCAGATGAAGTACGTGAACGATGTCTTGAGCCGATTCAAGATAACTGCCGGAAAAATCCCTTCAACTCCTCTCCCCATGGGTCACAATTTATCACTGGATGAATTGGAGGACACCGTCGATCCTACCCTTTATCGAGCATTGATAGGTTCTTTAATGTATCTTACTGCTTCTAGACCTGACATAATGTTTGCAATTTGTTTATGTGCTAGGTACCAAGAAAGTCCCCGAGTGACTCACATGGCAGCGGTAAAGCGTATACTTCAATATCTGAGGGGTAATCCTGACATCGGGTTATAGTACCCCAGGACGATAATTTTGAACTCACTGCATTTTCCGATTCAGACTTTGGAGGATGCAAGATCAACTTTAAATCGATTATGGCAGGGTGTCAGTTCCTAGGAAGCCGGCTTGTTTCTAGGCAGTGTAAGAAGCATACAACGGTCTCCACTTCAACCACTGAGGCAGAATATGTGGCAGCCTCGAGTTGTTGTTCACAGGTTTTATGGATACAAAAACATCTGTGCGACTACGGTTTGAAGTTTCTTACTACTTCAATTTTAATTGATAACTTTGCTGCAATAACTATCACCAAAAATCCTGTGCAACACTCAAAACGAAACATATCGAAATTCGATATCATTTTATACGGGATTGTTTTGAAAAGAAATTAATTGATATTGAGAAAGTGCACACAAATTTTCAAAAAGCCGATCTGTTTATCAAGGCATTAGATAAAACATGTTTTAACTTTTTTCTTGGTTTAAACGGATTATAAACCCTTGCTGATATCCTGAAACAAGGATAACTATCTTTATTTCAGTTTATTTTTCTTTCATTTTTCTGTTATGGGTTTTGGGGGTGAAATAGAGAATACAAAAATATTGTGCTTTTTGTTTGTAAAGAGAAAATCTAAAAACATTAAAAATTTTGAAAAATACAAAATTATTGTGATTTTTCTTGAAAAATATTTTAGAAAATACCAAAAACATTGAAAAATTTGAAAATTCAAAAATATTGTGTTTTTTTTCTATTTGTATAGAAAAATCCGAAAAACCAAAAAAGATTGTGTTTTCAAGTATGTAAATGGAAAGTCCAAAAAGATTTTTGCATACGTTCGCTGAAAATTATGTCAATTACTCATATTTAAAGGACATATACTTGTATATGTTTGGTCCTGATATTTACTTGTAAATGTTTGGGATAGCCATTTCCCTGACAATGGATAGTAGTTGGGGCGATTGCTATTCGTTTTACTTTATTATCTCGCTGAAAATTATGTCGGATATTTAAGTTTGTAGGACATGCTTGCATGTTTTGGTCATGTTTTCCACTTGTGGATTGATAGGATAGCCATTAATCTATATACTAAAAGTAACTGGGGCGATTGAATTTATTTTTATGCTCCTCAAATTTTGAGTTTTTTGAAGCAAAAATAGAAAATGATAGTACATTGATCATCTGGTCCCATATACAGAAAGAAATAAGCTTAAAAGACTAAGTGCTTAATTGCTTTGGTGCATTGATAGGTCTTAAATAAGCCCTTAGAGTAAAGTAAGTGATATAAACATAAAGAAATGCCAAATTGAAAGGGGTGTTAGTCTCTACCTAAAATCTTGGTAATGATGGCAGAAATGTAAAAGCTTGTCATACTCAATCCTTATGTCTGTTTGATCACCAAAAACAAAATAAGTTTGATTAAAAGGCTTTTGGATTCTGGACACTGTGAGTCTTTATGCGGCTTTTGGATAGGTCGTAAACAAGCCGTTAAAGTAAAGTAAGTTATATAAACATAAAGAAATGCCAAATTGAAAGGGGTGTAAGTCTCTACCTAAAATCTTTGTAATGATGGCAGAAATGTAATAGCTTGTCATACTCAAGCCTTATGTCTGTTTGATCACCAAAAACAAAATAAGTTTGATTAAAAGGCTTTTGGATTCTGGACACTGTGAGTCTTTATGTGGCTTAATAATTTGGGTATTCATATGCATGAATATTTCAATCGCTTTTAGAGCAAACCCAAAGTCATTAAACTTTATCACTGTTGTACTTTGTACAATTTGTATTACTGAGTTGATCAAAATCCGCTGTTAGTTATACATTGTTCCTCCCTAGCGTGCGTCTCAATACCAATAAGAAACGGACCCCAGGGGACACAATGTATGTAAGCCGACAGATGAACTCGTGCATACTCACTCACAGTAAAAGAATCTTAATGCATAAAACAAAAGCTATAAAATAAAATTTTGATCTACAACATAATGGTTTAAGTTAAGTTGGGGTGATATGATAAAAATCAAATTAAGCTTGAACCGAGATTAGAGGCTGATAGTTTATGATATTATGTGCTCTAATTGAACCAATTAATCATATCACAAAAATTCTTGAAAGATTGTTATAAGATTTAAGTGGACAACAATACAAATGACGGACTTAACGCTAGTCACAATATCGTTGAAATATAAAACTGTGATGGAAGGGCAATTTGGTCAATATTATTCTCTACTTAAACTCACCAAAAATACAAAAATATCTACTGCTTTAGAAAAACATACAAAAACACAAAAATATTTTATGATTTATGTTTAGTTTTCGGTTTTTGAATATTTTAATATGAAAAAGAAAAATACCAAAAAGATTTTTATTTTTCCTTTTAAAAATTATTTAATTCATTTAAGTTATGTGTTTTGAGCGTCAAACACGTTAAGGTAAATCGTTTTAAGGTGTAAGTTCATCGAAATACGGGATTCGTTGGATTAATTTAATAATAATTTTTATTTATTCATTATTTATTTAATTGATTAATTTAATTATTTAATTCAAAATTAAATAAAATTGTGTTTAGTTATTCATGGATACAAACTAGGTTATTCTTTACGAATTACTTTGATTCGTTACTTTTCTAATTCGCTTCCACCACTCCGTAACGAATAACTATTTCGTCATCCTTCATATAATGAATCATACACGTTTCCATTTCGTTATTGATTTGTATTATGCTTTAACGAATCACTCATTTGTTTGCCACGTGTAATGAAGTTATTGCCACGTGTAATGATTTTGTTGCCACGTGTAACGAATAGGATAACGAATCAACTGATTGGTTATTTCAAATTTAAACGAATCAGATGATTCGTTTCCTTGGAAACCGTGCTGAGTCGCTGCTTATAGGGATGTGTGAGGGCGATTCGTCTTCATTCACTGTTTACATTCTTCTTCCCTAAGCAACGAAACACTGTCAAAATTTTCCAGAAAATTCGACATTAACCAAACCATTGTTTGATCCTCATTTTCGACTCACAAGGTAATCAGAATCACAACGTGATGTTTTTCGTCAGATTATTTGGTTAACTTAGGGGTCAATTGATCGCTTCTTAATTCGGCCTTAACTTATACATATAAACATCGATTTTGCTTATTTATACTACGTTTCAGTCAAAATGGACTACATGAATCATATATCGATGAGTTTCTGAGATCTTTAAGATCATTTGTTCGGATTTACATCGTAAATTATGTGTCAGTTGTTTCCAGATTTGAATTTTGACTTTTGGTGTTCATGTTAATTTTGACTTGGACTCTGATTAGTCAACATCAAGCATTATTGGTGGTCATTCGTTATAGGGTAATGAATTAAAACTTCTTCGAGTTCAATTCGTTACTAGGGTTTAAGAATTACTTGATTCGTGAAAAAGTTTAACTAATTACTGCTCATTCGTTCTCTAATTCATTATCCCTTCATTCTTGATTCGTTATGTCTAATTTGTAAAATTTATATGATAACGAATTAGTCAATTCATTAATAACGAATCAGCCTAGATAACGAATGACATTTAATATTATTATAAAATAAATTTAATATTATTTAATTAGGGAATATACTTAAACATTATCTTTAAATATTTAAATATTATTTATAATAAATCTCGGGTTTATCTATTTTCAGTTATGGCTGACGAACATGTTCAGGATCTTCCTGCTGCGGTGCAACAACCAGTACAGCAACAACAAGTGCCGAATCTTCCATTGCTACCATTTGACAAAAGACATAACGTCTGTGCTTTTATCGAAACGAATTTTCCTGACGAGAATCTGTTTGGAGATATGCTGGCCTTGTTAAGGCGTTCTCGTATTCATTATGCTATAACTGCGAGACCAGCTGTTCATTTCAGCATTGTTCGTTCATTCTGGCATACGACACGCAACATTGAGTCAGAGAACCACATTGTAGCTGAAATCAAAGGGAAACCTATTACTATTACTCATGGAGTGATTTGACGAGTGCTTCAATTTGAAGACAACATGGATAACCCGTGTGAGTTTGATAAAGGGGTTATTTAATCGAGTATTCTACGCTGGTGATCACGAAATGTCCATGTACAACAAGGCGCACTTGTGTCCCACATACAAGTACTTATTACATGTTTTAATACATTGCCTTGGTGGACGGAAAGGTGGTTTTGACGAATGTCGTATCATGCTCCAATCGACAGTTGTCGCAATGGTCTTGAACAAGCTGTTTAACTTCTCATAGATGATCTTCTATCATCTCAAAGAAAATTTTCAGGTCGTGAATCAACGTGGGTAGTTTTTGATGTATCCACGCTTTATACAATTGATTGTTCAAGACTTGATTCCTAATTTTGAGATTGATCGGACGTTAGTGGGTGATGTATTTAAAGTGGATCATACGAAAGCTGATACCATGAGGAGAATGAAGTTGTACCGTCAAGTTCCTTAACCAAGGTTCAAGCGATTGATTGGTCATCTAGCTGATCCAAATTATGTATGTCCTTCTGATGAGCGTTGGATCCATGATGATTCGGATTCCGAGCGTGAAGGAGGGCCAGGTGGGAACAACGGTGATGATGATAACGATGGTGATGAAGGTGGGAATGATCACCAATGTCATGCTGAAGTTGAGGCCCTGCTGCTCAACGAAAGCGTAAGGGTAAAGAGATGGCTAGTTGAGAGCCATCTAAACGACGAGTGACTGAAGGTGTTGGTATATCATTTGGAGTTCAGCCTCCAAGATCGTCTGTTACTCAAAGACCGGCGGTGCCGCTTACTACTAGCACCATGGATTACACATTGACGACCACACTCACATCGGATCCTAGGCTTGGTATGATTCCACAATCTGTCTTATCTACTTTACCAAGGCCTACTATTGTTACATCGGTGATTTCACCTACACCGACAATGATGCCGACACAGCCTATGAACATGACGTTCAGGAGGCTTAACCGTCCTCAAGGCCTAGTACAACCGATCCCTCCATCATTTCATGCTTTGCTACAGGATCAAAAAATGAACATGCTCTTGAGCTTGATTCATCTTTATGAGAATCAAATGGTGGCCGATCGCCAAGTTCAAGAGCATATGTTATTTAATCAAAGGAAGCTGATGGGTTATGTCTCCTATTGTCAAAAAGAAACTAAGGAACTCCGTGAGATTGTTACGTCTCAGGGGGTGAAAATAAAGGAGCAAGAGGATCTTATCCTGCAGTTGACATGCAAGGATAATGCACTTAAGAAGTTAAAGAATGATGATGAAGATCCAGATGCATCGGTGGTTGGAGGAAGTGAGCCGAAACAAGCTCACGGCTCATCTTCTGGTACTGGAACGAGTGGTGTTGGTGATGTGAACAAACAGGTGGTTGTGTATCATGACTCGCCGTATGTACAACCTATCGAGTCGAAAAAGGCCAACATTGTTTTATTTATGGATAGTACGGGGGTGATTCGAAGCATGGTGAATGCTAATGAGAGTGAAGTGGGATAGTTTGTTGATCGGTCCTTGACACGCAAGCAGGTTTATATTCTGCTGGGTCTGAATGATGAAGTACTTGACCTGTTAGAGGCCAAGGACGATGTTGAGGTTGAGAATGATGAGGAAGTACTACATGATACGACGATTCCTATGAATACGTAATTTATTTATGATGATGAGGAAGTTGAAATCGAAGATGTAACAGCTGACGAATATCCTGATCTTTCAAAGATCAAACGTTGATCAGGGTGCTCCTATGTTTACTGAAGAGAACGTTAAAGCAGCTGAAGATCATCTGCAGAAAGTATCAAAAGGCAAAGGCAAGAGCTTTGAATCGAATCATGATCCATCTGTTGTTGATATTCAAGGATGGTTTGCATACCGAGACAAAAGGGAACGTAACATTATTGAGGCGTACAGGTATGTAGATAAAGAGCAGGAACAGGAAGCCATTGCACGTGCTAAAGCTAATCAAATGACTTCATTCAAAGCCATGTCTAAAGTAAGACGTGATATTGTTTCATGCGATTCAGATTTAAAGGTTTGTATTATCAAATGGGAGAACGACGTCCAGTATTACGAAAACATTACTGACGTCTCTCATTACCGCGTTGGGATGTATGTACCCTCGTGTGTCGACCATTTATAAACCGTGGTGGAAATCATCAAGCAAATTGGTTCCATCAACATTTTTTGTTTGAGGTGAACCACGGGTTTAAATATTTAAAGCCGCAGATTCAATCCGAAAACATATTAATGAGATTGATCCAAGAACGGGTTGGAGGAAGCTTGTGCTTAAAGTAAAACCGCCTAAGACGATGAAGCATGTACCAGTCAAGACGCTTAATCAGCATATTTATTTATCGTTCAACCGCTGGTATTATGATTATCGTACTGGCGAGGCCGTTATTGTTTTGGGAAAAGGTTTGAAGACCGAGCTGATTAAAATTATCGACCTGATGTGGCTCGTTAATTTAACTAAGATAGACAATGACGTGCTTTTCAATAATAAGATATTGATCAAGTGTCGTGAAGATTATGACCGGGCTATGCAATTCCAGCGTGTCGTACGTGTATGTCACGAGTACGAGATTCATAGCTGTCGGGACTGGCAGACCAAGCGCTTCAAATAATATAAAGAAAGAGAGATCAAGACGAGGGCGTGTCTGTTAGTGCACAATTTTGGCGTCTCGAGTCTTTGTATTTATCGTCTTTGTATTTATTATTATAATGAAAAAGTTATTTATGTTAATCAAGTAGTTCGTTAATGTAAAGCTAGTTTGTTAAGGATGTTTAACGAACTAGCCAGTTTGTTTAATGTAACTCTCATTCATTAAGGATGTTTAACGAATGGGCTTGTAGTTCGTTATGTATGTTCCCATTCATCATGGAATGTTGACGAATGGGGCATAACGAATAAAGCGATTCGTTATGTTTCCTTATAGAGTCTGTAATGTTAACGAACTGGATCCTAATTCGTTACGGGATGTGTAACGAATTAGGTCCATCGTCTATATATAGGGGTGCTCATTCCTCTGTTAATTTAAGTTTTGATTTAACAGTAACTACATCCTGTCCAATTGCTCTCTCGATCAAAGCTTCACCTAAAGTATACATAATACACCTAATACATATAATATATACTGATTAAGAGTAATTCCTAAGAACTAGATCCTATTAAGGTATATTAGATCCACGATTCGTGTTCAATATCGTCTAGAGCTGATTGTGGTTTAACATGTGGTGGTTCAAAGGAAAAGAAAAACAATGAAAGATCAACCCATAAATTGCCACAGAAAAGGGATAACAAGAAGATAGAAGAAACCAAGAAAAAATATGATCTCCTCATACCAGTTTACCCTGTTTTCTCAAGTCAATAATTATTTGATATTGGGGAAGTGGAAAGTATGGATGATTATTGATGTAGATTGTCACTATCTAGTAAAAAAACATATAAAATCAGTTCCTAATCACCTAAGCAAGCTAGAGTAAGTAGGGTGTCGAACACAAGGAGTGTGTGGTCAATGCAAATCATGCAGACAAGTTTCAGTATTATGAAGTAATAAGTTTTAGTGTTGATCACACAAGCAATTAAGTTGGTTTAAATAATGATTAATCAAATTCATGAATTCAAGCAATTAACAAAGATGAATCATCCCCGGGGTTCAAGAATGTAATTTAACAGTTTCTCATGCAACCTAACCGATTAATTATCGCATACTGAATAAAGATTGATTAACAAATTAAACCTTAGGCACTATCAATCTCTAACACACGGCAGTGGTTATCAAACGGTCCCTGCCAGTGTGACTCAACTAAGGGAAATTGTGTGCTTTGTTGTATTCAATCTAATCAAACAACCCTATGAGCAATTACTATAGCAACCGACAAACTAATCGCTCTGGTCAACGTAAACCTAAACCAATTGAATGCACAACCTATGAGCAATTACTATAGCAACCGATTAATTATCAATACTAAATATCAATACTCATATATCAATCAATGATAATTACAAATTGTATGTTCTTGGTTACCTTAAAAACTGAATAAAATCCAAACTTTACATCCCGGGAATGAATCGGAGAGATTAGCCGAGCCTCGACATCATGGAATCTTCGATTATGATGATTTGTAACATGAATATAACCTCGGTATAATCTGGAATGGTGGAATCTCCCTCCTTTTGCTCTGGAAATCGCCTGGAAGAAGTTATTGGATGATAGGGTAGTGCTTGAGAAAAATAACATAAAACCCTAACTTTCCCGTCTTCGGAATCCATCGCGATACACGATGGGGTCTTCTGTTGTCCATAGCGTATCGCGATGGACTACTAGTCAACATCTTCATTTAAATCCCATCGCGTTACGTGATGGGTCTTTTCACTAGAAATTAATTATTATTTTCTTTGTTTTGCGTGCTGGACGCCCCGGGTCTTCATCTTGTGCCTCAACGGGTCCAAATTAGCTGCTTTAACGTCTAGGACCTGAAATACTATAGACACGTATGAAGTATCGAAGTTCCCACAATAAACAGTTAAAACTAGTAAATAAACAAACTAAAGTATATACAAATTAACGAACCATCACATCCCCACACTTATCTTTTGCTTGCCCTCAAGGAAACTCTAAAGTAAACATTAACCTCCATCATAGGTATGTGAATTATCGCCATTAATACTAGTAAGGTTTAAGGTCATACCGAGTTTGCCAGACTGACACTTTGTTTCCGATTAAAGCATACATGTCCATACCCCTCACACTATAACCACTCCTCTCGGTTTAAATATTTGGACTAGCAAAAGATGTGCTAGTATATGTCTCTGCCCTCAAATATCGAATATGAGTCACAACTTAATAAGCTTGCAGGCCAGTCTTATCTCCACCCATTACCCACTGGTTGCATAAAGACTCGGACGAGGGTTTTTCCGAGGCTTAGGTTTGGGTGTGGATTACGCATATTTAGTGGCTAAGGTGGATGAATCCCAGTTTAATAAATACATACACAACTAATCAAAATCAAACAGACTGCTAATTACATAACTTACTATAACAAACTTCTTTTTGGATTTTTTCTGAATTTTTCTATTTTTTTACTAAATTAATAAACAATACACTGAGATATAAATTACAACTCTGACGATCACATATTTACAACTTTTTTAACTATATACAACTCGATAACGAACTGGATAGCATCAAACATGGTTAAAATAAAATGAAGGCCAAGGCTGAAATGGTGTGTAATGTTTGGTTTAGTAAATAAACAAGAATAAGGTCCAAATGGGCTCCTAGGGGGGATAATGTTGGGCAAAGAATTTTATTTAGTGGGGGAAAGATGTATGTACGGGTTTTCTAAAGTCCTAATCTCCATACAAGTGGTGGTATTAAGATCTCGATAAGTATATGACAAGCAAGTTTTAATTCTGTAAAACACATCGGATTCCCTCAATAAATGATAAGACATGTTTTATATTTATTATATAATATGTGTATTAAGTATAGGGGGTCATCTCACAATATGTCTGGAATTATGGGCTGCCGAAATGAAACATGTATACATGTCCCCTTGACTCGTTATCCCCGACTAAACGACCCCATTTTCAACTTCTCTTTTTGAATATATTTGTGAGTAAAACTATCGAGAAGCTGAAAAACCAACCATGACCAGAAATCAATAACTTGTTATTAATGACAATTATTAACAGTTAATAAATTTGGTTTCCGAACACTCTTCGAGGTACTATTGGGCTAAAATTTTCAAATTTCCCTCATCCCCACACTTGAGGTTTACATTGTCCTCAATGTTAAAATATT
Organism: Bidens hawaiensis; assembly: GCF_021521415.1. NCBI lineage: Eukaryota > Viridiplantae > Streptophyta > Magnoliopsida > Asterales > Asteraceae > Bidens > Bidens hawaiensis. The sequence goes on from NW_027498974.1 coordinate 111,768, forward strand.
AAAACAATTAATGAACATATGAGGGACGGGGTTGAAAATGATTGTTTAACAATTTAAAAACTCGGGGCTCTAATGCAGTGTTTTGAAACCCTGCCCGGCCCGGCCGGTTGGACCGGTCCGACCGGGATCCGGTCCCTATACCGGGTCGGGTAAGGGTATTTGGCCGTTTTCTAAAAACCCGGCCAGGTTTCGCGGGCGGCGGTCGGCCCGGACCCGGTGATCCGGCGGGTTAACTGGTAAATCCCCTTTTCTTTCAAATTTTTAATCAAAAAAGAAATAAAAATTGTCTTCGCCGCTCTCTGCCTCTGATCCCATCTCAATTCGCCGCAAACCGGTGGATTCAAAGTAACTTCCGGCAGCTTAGAAGCACTTTCCGGCCAGATTAGAAGCATTTTCCGGCGTAACTTCCGGCCATATTAGAAGCATTTACCAGCGATTCAGACTAAGAAATTAATTGTAATGAAGATGCAAAGGTTCTATCAATTGAAGAGGCGGCATATGGTTTACAATTAAGAATTTAGGATTTGAAATTGAGAGAAGATGGGGTTGTAGGCTTGGATTGATCTGCACGTTTTTGGTTATATGTTTAAGTTTTGAGAAATTTGCATTTTGTCTCCCTGGTTTATATCGACGTTCGACGGGTTAACCACTGAAAAAGTTTTTGCGAACTTTGGACCATTGTGATATTTGGGCCGGTCAGTCTGTGCCCTTACCGTCAGTTGACGGTGAGTTGACTGACCAAAAAACGTTGAAATTACCATTTTACCCCTGAGCCTATAATTAATGTTAAAACTTATGTTCTAAAATCTTGTAGACAGTGGGGTTCGAATCCGCGACCTTTGGTATAACAACAAACAACACCAACCATTTGAACTGAGCTAACATTTGATATATCTATACAATATGTAATATATATTCCTCACTTTGTTTAAGAATTCCTCTTCATCTTCATCATCTGCCAACATTTTTAAAAACCATTTTGAAAACAACCATTTTGCCATTTGTAAATAAGTTAAAAGAACAATTTTTTAGTAATATTTTCACTAAAAATTGGTTTGTTTTAGTAATATTTTAGCCCGAAAACAACGAAACGGCTCATTTTTTTGTAAACTTTTTCACCCGAAAACAACCATACGGACCGTTTTTTAGTAAACTTTTCGTTCAAAAACGACAAAACGGCTCGTTTTTTAATAAATTTTTCGTTCAAAAACGACGAAAACGCTCGTTTTTTAGTAAATTTTTCACTAAAAATCGACGAAATGGCTCGTTTTTTAGTAAAATTTTCGTCCGAAAACGACGAAACGGGTGCGACGGGGTGGAGTTGCGAAGGGAGTTTGAAACTTTAGACGCAAGTTTCAAAGCAAGTCTTGATCCACTTAAGAATCAGAATCATATAAACTTATTTGATCATAATACCGATGCATTTAAAACATTTCAGTATTTTACAGTTATGCCAATAGCCAGGAGTGTTTGGATGCAAGTTTTAAGACCAATTATTGATTGTTGGTGCATGATGTCAGTAGTTCAGTGTCGAGTGTCTGTAATCGTGTTAGTTAGATTTGAGTTTTGTATGTAAGCGAAGTTGCTAACAAGTTCGCTGATCTGGGCGAACTTGTTAGACAAGCGAAGTTAGGGACAACTTCGCCTGAACATGCCATGCGAAGTTGTCGTGTCTATATAAGCTATCTTGTATACGGCTTATTAATTAATTAAGAGTTTAGTTTATTCGTGTATTCGAGTCAGAGAGTTTTGTATTCAGTGATCATAGTATCATGTGTTTACAGTTGGAATACAACGTGTGTTTGATTATCGTATCGTGTGTTAGCTCGTATTGTTTTCTATACTCGTAACGTCTTATGTAGGGATTCCGCACCTACTTCGTAAGAAGTTTCTTTACTATGTTTAACAGAAAATTGATCCAACCTTGGAAAGTGATAGATATACTGATTTTGTGTGCTTAACTAGTGAAGTTATAAGGCCTAAAAGACTTTAGAACAGTCATTGTATGTCATGGTAGCTTTTTATGGTGCGTAAAATTAGAAGTGATACTAACTAAATCTACTCGATTTTATGTGGAAACTCCTTAAGTGTTGTGCATGTCTTCATACATATCTTTCGGAATGATAGGCAGAAAAGCGATTACCCAGTCATACACGAGCCCGTGAGTGTTCTGATTCCCGTGAAGATAGCGTGTCAAGACGCTACAGTGATCCAGATTCGGGACTTGCAGTTATTTTCTACTTGAAATTGTATATATATTTGATTAAAAAAAAATGTATTTTAGAGTTCATAATGTTAATGATTATCAATCAAGAAGCAAGAAGGGGAATGGGAAGCAGAGTCTAAGATCGAATAGTAATTACTACTTAATCAGACACTACGGGTGAAGGTCAATTCAGGGTGACTTGGGGAAAGCCAAATACGCCTTGAGAATAGATAGGAGGCATCATAATCTCTGAGTTGTTGTCCACTTAAGTTTTGAGCTTAATTGAACCTAACCCGTATCACAGAAACAATGAAAACCATTTTTAGTAGATTACCTGCTTACAACCTGTTTTTTTATGTCATAATACAGCTGAACACAGATCTGTGTGACAGTCACGTAATTAGTATGATTCCTGTTCGGATCTTTTCTAAAACATGGTAGTCCCTGTCGAGACTGAAATTTGATCCCGTGTACTTTAATTTTTCAAATTTTTGTTACTTTTGTAATTGTTTGATTTTATACCTGGTTACTTGGTCTTGATCGTATCATTTAACGCTTTAAAGGATGTTTTAAAACTTTATTGAAAATTGTTCAAAGTATAGGGGTTTGTTTTGTAAATACCGGCGAACTTGTTCATAACTTCGCCTGGAATAGGCGAAGTTATCGATAACTTCGCCTGTACTAACTTTGACCCTATATAAAGAAGTTTTTAGGTCAAACAGTTTCATTATTTCAAACTTTAGCGAACTTATACTCCAAAACTTTAGCGAACTTATCAATCTCAATCATCTGTTTTTCTTACTTCGATTCAAATCAAATTCAAGGTGTGTAGGGTTTGATTATCATATTATCAATGTCTTTTGAGGTTAATCATCGGTCGTTTCGACTCGATTCTCGACCTCGTTCTTTCGAACCTTAAACACCCGATTTCAAACTTGTTATTACGTGATAGTAAACTACTTGAACGTCTAAAACTTCATAAAATCATGTATTTCGGAGTCCTCGATCTCCAAAATCATCATTTACACGTCGTTCCATTAACCTATCTGTTGCCGATTCGAATTCGGCGAAGTTACAGTTTAGGCGAAGTTATCCGTAACTTCGCCTGAGGTTTAACTTCGCCTGATTATAGATTTTGAAACAGTTTATGAGGCGATGTTGTGATTAGGCGAAGTTATCATTAACTTCGCCTGGACCATTTTACTTAAGTGTTATCAGACGAAGTTCAAGTTGAAGCGAAGTTGTTTCCCAACTTCGCCCCACCTTTAACTTCGCCTATACAGAATTGATCACAACTTCGCTCATGGTAACAGGCGAACTTGTGATTCGCTTTGACGTTTATCTGACTTAGCCTGTTTGTTGCAGATATGGCTGCTGTTGCTGGAGAAGGTGGTGCAGGCGGTGATGACGGAGGTGATCACCAGAGACAGTTCTTCCCGGGTCACAACATGTACATAACATTAGACCCGGAGGCGAGCGGAGTTGATGATTTCCACGAAATCATCACATTTCTGTTACGCTCACGGATATTCCACGCGATTACAACAACTCTGCCGATATCCTTGCCCAACATTGAGGATTTTTGGCAGACCGTGGAATACGACTGTAGAGTCGAGCCCCCGGTGATGCGCGCAACAGTAAACAGACAGATTGTTTAGTTCTCTTCTGAACAAATCCGGGCGGCTTTACGATTTGGGAATGAGACAAGGGATGACCCAACAGAGTTTGTAGCTCCTTTCCGTGATGGAGCGTTTTTTGAGAATGGGATACTCTGATCCCTTGGGGGATACGCAGAGGAGGAAAGGATTTTTACTTGATCAGTGGCGCTTTCTCATGCATGTTATGATCGTTTGCATGTCAGGGAGAAAGGCGGGCACTGATGGCATGGGCGCGACCATGCTGTCAGCGATGACTGCTCTGACTTACAACAAGCGATTCAGCTTTAGTCAGATGGTCTTTTATGAGATTGATCGTCAAAGAAGAGCGATGGCGCGTGAGCGATTTATCATGTATCCAAGATTTCTTCAAATGATCTTGAATCATGTTGCTCCAACGCTTCCTCAGCGCCGTCTGATCCGATATGTAGAGAGTGTGAACAAACGGATCTTCGCCCAATGTAGATCCTCCAGTGCGAGGAGCAAACCTGAGCTCCGTCCTCGGCATACTCCACTCTTTGGGTACTTGATCAACCCGGGGTATGTGCCTGCTCGTGGGGACGAGTTTAGGGACCCGGCACCACAACAGGCAGGAGCACCTCAAGTTATACCTGCTGCACCTGTTGTGTCACCGGAGGAGAACGTGGACCTTGATGCAGAATTTGGTGGTCAAGGCTTCTTTGATATGGATCGGGTGGATCCAGAGGAGAACGTACATATCCCGGTTGAACGTGCTTCGGGTGTGAATGTTACTAGGACAGCTGCTACGGTGGCTGGTTCTGATTCTGATGATGAAGTGGCAGAGGCAAGAAGGATTATGGTAACTCGAGAAAGACTACATGGGAAAAAAAGAGAACAGATGATGACAGCGAGTCAGATTATGAGGAAGAGGTTCAACAGTTGATCCGGAGGTCAAGAAGGGAACGGATAGGTGCAGGATCGGGAGCCGGTGAGAGCTCTAGGGTGGTACGTTTCACTCCACCAGCACTATCCGGTATGACAATGGTTCCCTCATCACTACAGGTTACAAGGCCAAGCGCTACGGTTGTTCCCGTGGTGGCTACCTCATCTACATTTGGCCTCCCACCCACTACTTTCCAACTTTCGGCTCCTGAGATCGTTTCATTGCCTCCTCCGACTGTTACTCCATCGGAGGTCGTGGCACAATTGATCGAGTCGACTGTTGTGGCCACTGCAGGGTTATCGGTGACGATACCACCTGCGGTTACGTCTATTTCTACTTCTGAGGTCCCGGTGACATCGGAAATCCCTCCTCAGTACACTCAAGATATATCACATATGAGGTTCGATTTCGATGCAACCCTATCAGACTCTGAACGAATAACTGCACTTGAACGGGTCGTGGCAGAGCAGTCAAGGATTAATCTTATCTAGACCCAGGCTATTCAGCGCCTAGTTGCAGAGAATCGGATGCAGTCGTCCCTGCTGGTAGAACATGGAAAAATAATATATGCTTTCAAGGAGTTCTTGGCATCTCAGGGGGAGACGAGCTGTAAAGGCGATGAGTTGAGGACCAAGAGACGAAATGATAGAGACGATGATCCCAATGCATCGAAAGGTGCAGGTGGTGAGTTGCCAAGAACTGATCAAGCTCTTGGAACTTCCACAACTCAGGGGGAGTCGACAACTGCAGCTGGTGGTGATGATGTAGTGGTAGTGGACGTAGAGGAGATGGATGATGGTGTGACATCTGCCCCGATCCGACCCGACCCAGGTACCCGTTTCCCTTACCCGATCTCTTTCTTTTATGATTTAATATTTATTTATACTTATATTTTACTTTTAATAATAATAATATATTTTTCTTTCCGCCTCTTTCTCTCTTTTTCTTTCCGCCTCTTTCTCTCTCTTTCTTTCCGCCGTCCCGTCCCTCTCCTCCTCTCTTTCCGCCTTCTTTTCCCTCTTGTCGCCGTCCCGCCCTTACGCCTTGTTTCCCTCTTTTTCTTCTAACTCTTTGCTTGTCCTTTGTTCCTTCCCGCCTAAGGTTGTCTGCGCAGCTCCACGCGCCAGACCCCTTACAAGGAATCCTGCGTGAAGAGCACCTGTTTCAGCGATACGCGAGACGAACTCTTCTCGCAGCGCGCTAAGAATTGTAATTCTTCTCGCAGCGCGCTAAGAACGGTAGTTCTTCCCGCGACGCGCTAAGGATTTGTAGTTCTTCTCGCAGCGCGCTAAGAATCGTAGTTCATCCCTCGACGCGCGAAGAATTATAGTTCTTCCCGCGGCGCGCTAGGAATTTTAGTTCCTCCCGCGGCGCGCTAAGAAATGTGATTCTTCCCGCGGCGCGCTTAGAAATGTAGTTCTTTCCGCGACGCGTTAAGGATGGTTCTGTCTGCCTTCGCGCTCGCGCTCTCTTGACCTTCTATGTCTGCCTTCGCGCTCGAGCTTTCTCGCGCTGAACCCTTTGAGTTTTCTTCTGTTTAATCTAGCCGTTTGCTTTTGTGTTGTCTTATCTTTTGTGCTGTTGACCTAATCTGCTTTATGTCTGAAAAGCCACTTTCGGCGCAGCATGCGCACCAACCCCATTGGTTGGCAGAAAAAGTGACTGACATTATCTTTTGAGATCTGCTTTTTCCATGCTTGACCAGTACCTTTTTCTGAACCGCCCATGCCTTTTTACTGTTAACCTGTCAGCTTTTTCACTTTTTCCCTGCTGCCATATCTTTTGATATCTTTTGCTTTTGGAATCTTTTGCTTTTTGAGATCTTTTCCCCTTTTTCTAGGGATTGTGTTCCCTAGGGTTTCTCTATAAATAATAGTATTATTTTTCCTAACACTACACACACAAAACACTTAATCTCTCTTATTCTCTCTTGCTCCTTGCTCTCTCTGCCGCCTCCCTCTCTGCCTCCGTCTTCCTCCCTGTTCTGTCCTGCTTTTCCGGTAATGTATATATTATATATAATAATTTACTTATTAATTATGCTAACTTATATCAAGACTTAAAACAAACCATTAAAACAATAATCTTATTTATAGGTTAACTTGTGCTTGTTTAAAGTTGGTTCTTGCTTTATCTTACACCGCATCGTTTATCATGTGAGTAATCTCGTACCTAATCCCTTTTTGCTTTTAATGTTTTGGGATGTTCATGTGTTCATACAAACTTAGAGTCTTAAACTTGTTTATGAGCTTTAGTCGCGCAGTATCCCATGTGTTGAGGACGTTTACTTGGCTGTTTATTTGTATGTGTGTATCATTAACCGCTTTGTTCGGCCTATTCCGCAGTTTTCATGGATCCATTAGATGAACACGGGAGACCTATCGTTTACGGTTTTCTTTGTTTACACTTGCACATATGTTTTCTCGTTTTTGTGCTCAATTGGGAGCACGGATTGAACTATGAACTATGAGCTATGATCTATCTAGGCTTGATCACAATCTGATTGCACCCTTGTTAAACACCAGACATACACGTGTTGCGCGCAGATTTATTGTTATCTATGTATTGTATTAAACTTGATTTCTCACCAACACGCAAGTGTTTGACGTTTATTTTAACACATGTTCAGGTTTGCTGTAGCTGTTTTGGAGCTTGTGGACACGTAGGAAGTTTTCATTATTTTGGACCTAGATTAAAATGTATCAAGACAAGTTTTTGCTGTTCGAATATTATGATTTATAATATATTGATTTACGATGATTTATGTTATCTGTGTTTACTCTGCGCGTGCGCGAATGAATGTATTTATTAAATATTGACACCCAAAAGTGTCACGAGTAATGAAACAATATGTGGCGCCCCGATGTATAATCCGCCTTTGGTCGGGGTGTTACAGATTGGTATCAGAGCCAGGTTGACTTTAGGATAGGTGGTTAGACGTAACGGCCTAGAATACCTAAGAGTCCCTTCTCGCGCATGAGAGAAATCTCATGTTTGCGCGCTTATTGTTAATTACTCGTTATTTATGAATATGCTCGCGCTTGCGCAGTATATGATTTTATGTTTTATTTCGCGATATTTCGATTCTTGTTGAATTTCGATTTTTATTGATTTTACTTACATATTCGTTTGTTGGGTTTGAAAATCCGAAAAAGTCATGGTGATACATGAATAGTTGATTTTCAATTTCCATTTACGATTATGTTCTGAGGTTGGAGACTTGAAAAGTCATGGTGATACATGAATTGTCAACCTCCAATACTCATTTTCTTGTATATTTCATATTGAAGATTGAAAAGTCATGGTGATACATGAATCGTCAATCTCCAATACTCGTTTGCTCGTATATTTTAAATTGGGAATTCGGAAAGTCATGGTGATACATGAATTGTCGATTCTTGATTCGAATTTGTTACCTCTATTAAGTCTGCATCTAGGGTCATTTATTTTACTTTAACTTTTGACAGTAACTGACTCCGCGAAACCAAGCTTTTCGAGGTTATACTTTGCGCTAAAACCAAGATATTAACTAAATTTAAAACTTTTATAGAATGCCTCCGCTATCAGCTCGCCATCTCAAGAAGAAAGAAGCCGCGCGCAGACGTTCGCAGCAACGTTCCCAGGAAATGGCCGCCGCAATAGCCCAAGCTTTGAGCCAAACAATACCAACACCTCTGGTTACAACATTAAGTCCTTTAACGCGGGTAACCCTCCAAAGTTCACAGGTCTTGAAGGAGCCACCGTGATGCTCCAGTGGCTTGAGAAAATAGAAAACACTTTCCTCCACACCCAATGCCCCTCAGACAGACGAACCCTGTATGCTTCCAGTGTCCTGGAATCTAGAGCGCTTACATGGTGGAATGGAGTAGCTCATGCGCGTGGCGTAGAAGCT